>NW_017842060.1:9360288-9432404 GCF_001891065.2 Hippocampus comes | reverse complement strand
GTGGCGGGAAAAGAGGGGAGGGGCCGCGGGTCCGTGCATAATGGTCTTAGCCGGGGAGGTCTGGAACTGTGTCCATAAATTGAATTATTTCAATTTGAGGGCGAGCATGTGAGAGAATAATACAGAGAGAGAGAGAGAGAGAGAGAGAGAGAGAGAGAGAGAGAGAGAGTGCTCGTGCATGGCCACTGTCTCTCCTCTGCATCCTATTCCTGATTCTCTCAGTGCATCTTTAATAGCGAGCGTGGAGAGTGCAGTTCATGAAAGTTACATTTTGTTTCAAAAGGCAACAACAGAACTACTGCAATATGCGCGATTTCGACATTGAAAATGAGGGTTACAATAATCTTACTGGTACCCTGGCTTGTAATGAGCAGAATAGTGACTTTCATTGTCATGGCAATCCAAAATCCCCTACTTATATTGCATTAATGCAAACATTTCTGTTCACAGTTCTGTGCAGTGTATGTGCAAGGTTCACAATATAATATTAAGTGTTGCCTTACATGCGACCTTCTCAATTATTAGGGTGGGCAAGGTGCGATGACAGCGGTGGCATGTGTGACCTCAGGAACCATGCTTTTTTTTTTTTTTTGCCACACTAGAATAAAGTGTAATTGCACATTCACTACAGTAGGTGGTAGTGGCGCTCTCATTTTCAAAGCAGATGCTGACGGGCATTTGAACGACATGTGTAATACATAACATTTGCAGCTCATGAGGTTGCAGTGCATTTCCTTGCGCAAATTGGATGCACACTGTGCACTGTGCGTACTCTGCGTATCCGGAGCATCAGCCCTGGTTGTACCCAAGTCCAGGTCCTCATCGACCTCTTGAACCTTGAACAGTTTTTGCTTGATTTGATGAGACATCTCAACTCCTTCCATCGCCTGTCTGCTTTCCTGCTCTTGGGTCCACATGACTTGTTTGCCTGCACACCACCATTGAGATATCCTCATACATTGCAATACTAATAATAAAAATAATAATACATTCAAATGAATGTCACCTGATTATTTTTGTTTTGTTTCATTTATAATTGTTTTTGCTTGAAGTAAGACATCTTAATTAAATTTTTATTCATATTTCTTGTTTGTGAACTATAACAAATGTTTTATACACTGATAATCATTTGAAACTCTTTAAAAATATTCAGAAAGCCACATTTTATCATGCAAATCTATCCCTTGCCTTGTCCATGTGAATAATATGTGCGGGGGGAAAAAAAAATCAAGGCATTGGATGCCGGCTCAGCTTGTCCGCCTACAGTCTGTCACCAGTTGGCCCTTTCTTATTCACTTAAATGAGGTCCAAATCCACAATTTTCGCTCAAGAATTGTTGACCATCATTGCCAAATGAAACAGAAAACAGAATATGTCAAGCATTGCTTTATGATGCTAATGTTTGTTTGTTTTGATTTTCCATGGGAGGCTTTCAGCAACACATCTTTTTTTTTTTCTGGCAGCTGGGACTCTACAAAGCATAAGACAATGCACCACAGCAAACAAGCCATGCTTGATGTATTCTTTCTTGGCTATCTCCTCTCTCGCTCTATTTCCCCCCACTGCTCTCTGAGGCTGATTTCTTTTTGACAAGTTATTATTTGAGTTACAAACACTGATGATTATACTGTCCAAACACACAGGTAGTCCATAATAAAATATTGATTATGCCGCCTAGATACGGTTTTCTCAAAAATTCATCCACATACTACACGTCTCATATTGATAAACACCACTTTTCTAAAATGCACACGTACAAAATGAGGGTTTTTGTAGTTTTGAAATGCGGCAATAAAAAGTAGCATACAGACAATGTAGTCAAAACGCTGCAGGAGGTGGGCTGGGAGGGTTGTACAAAGGACCAAAGAGCGAGAGGGGCTTCGGAAATGGTTTCTATGACAACAATGACACAATGGGTTGTCTTACTCATGACCAGAACCTCTAATAATTGTGTTTGAAATCACGGGAATGGGCAAAAATATTGTAATTATGAGGGCAACAAAACTCCCACCACCAGTACACAACTACCAAATCACTGTACTGGGAGCGCAACAATGCTAATTGACCAAATAAAACAAAAAAGGATTACATCGTTGAAAATCTCACGGGGGGTTGCATTACAGTCCATCTGTTTGTAGAACTCCAGTCCTCATTATCATCCCTAATTAAGACACATTATCATAATATTTAGATTAAAATTGAAGAAATGCTGATCTAGAAAGCCAGTTCGCTTATGAATGTAAAAATGTGATGAAATATTACATCAGAAATATTTTCTTGATGATTTAAGCCTACAACAGCATCATGCCAATAGTAAATTAACATTAGCTCACAGTAATATGAAGCTATATACTAGGGTGTACAGAGGTGGTGTGGAGGTGCGCATATGGACTGAAAATATTAAAAGCGCACCAGATTTCAGCGTTTCACCACACAGTTGCGTACCAAGCATTTTACATCTTCTGCTTTTTTTTTGGGGGTGGGGGGTGATTTGGGGCGGAGCCATAGACATGACTTGAATAGTTTCGAGCTGTTTACCAACGACTTGTTAAAACCAACAAATCTTTTGAGGGAATACACTGAATGACTTCATAATCATTTTTCCTTTTTCAGTTCAACTGAGTTCAGTTGCGAGCAGTGACACACGATAAACTCCTGCATCAACGGGGTAACGACGTTTGCTGAGTGCGGAGAGGCAATGCAGGAAGCCGAAGGCGTCTCAGTCTCTCTGTGCAGCAGCTACCGCAGTAAATACTTTGTTAAAAATTAACAATTTAATAATTGTGGCATTGGATCTTGACATTAAGACAAGAAATAATTCCTAATCTTATTTTCACAAACAAATTTTTTTAAATACTCCTGTTAAAAATGCACTTCCAATAAATCTTGGTAAAACTAGTTGTCATTTTTGTCACATGCCGTAGAACCTCAAACACATGATTGAATAAAATGAGAGATGATGGTCATTGGCCAAGCAGAGGCATATAGCCAAATACTTTCATTTATATGAAGTGGCCACTTACAGAAAAGCCTTTTCTTGCTTTTTGAACTTTTAGAAACAAGGGTTTCAAAAGTCTGTTTCTTTATTTTGTTTGGTTTGAAGTCATTAGATTCAGTAGGCGAAAGCAGCTGTCATGATTATGAGCTAAAAACACAGTTTCAGTTGCATCACCAATAATAAGAGAAAGTATGACCTTATTTTATCAATCTCCTGTTCATAATGAGTTTACTAAAGTACTTCTATTGTTCCAGGCCAATTCGCAATGATTAATTCCTCTGCTGAGGTTGGATCATTTCAGCGTTGACCAGCTGGACTGTGTGGTAGCAGATGTCATGGGAAGTTAGAGGGTCAGTTTGTGTTTGTGTGCTTCATTTATTCAGGGATTCCCCTGATATCAGATGGCAGCCGCTACTTTCTCAGCCTCTTTCATAATCCTTCTCATAAGTGATTCCCAGACCAAAATGGAAAACCATTTGAATAATGAGGTTCTATTTGGCACAATATTTCACTTTTCACCCCAATCATCTGTTCCAATAATAAGGCAACCACTGTTTGGGTTTGGACAATATGGCAAATTAGAGACAGCCCCTAAAGGACATTGCAAAATTATTCCATATCTATCTGCTTGTTTGTATTTATGATTTAATGTAGAATATTTCCAGGACATATTTCTGCAACAGTACCAAATCAGTATTCTCACAAACCAGACTATAGTTTGAATAGAATAATAGGAGAGACGAACAATAGAAATAATCCATCCAACCATTATCCCAGCCGCTTACCCTCACGAGGGTCGCAGCCGTGCTGGAGATGATCGCAGCTGTCCTCGGGCAGTAGGCGAGGTACACCCTGAACTGGTTGCCAGACATGGGGAGAACATGCAAACTCCACACAGGAAGGCCGGGGCTCAGAAGTGAAACGTTGGACCTCTGCACTCTAAAGAGGACATGCTCACCAGTCGAACATTGTGCCACCAATATAAATAATAATAGAAATAATACTTGAAAATGTATTATTGAAAATGGACAAGAATCAATACATTACATCACTTAAAGACTTTGTAAAGTGAATTTAGAGATTCGCTTCATAGATATTTTAAATATTTGATTATAATTCTGAAAACATGCAAAGACTGAGAATCGTTTGTACTAAGCAGTGAAGTTAAAGGGATCTATTTTCATGCCTAGGGATTCAAACAGAATGTGTGGGCTAAACCTGCCCATGGGTGCAGACTAAGTTTTGGTATATTCGCAGACCCTTGCCAGCTGATGCAGCCTGGCACATTACAAAAAAAAAACAAAACATTGGGTGTTGCGCCATTGTGGATGTGAACACATCTGACTTTTGCAGTAAATCAAAGCAGCTCGTTTTCGCACTTCAAGTGGCACATGCTGATAGTCCTTCACACAGCGGAAGAAGACACCGATTTGCTTTAGTACACAGATTACATTTATAAGGAACTGTAAGCAGACCTCCACAAGCAGACTTCCATGGGCAGATGCTATGAAGTTTATCAGCTCTGTGAAGTGAGCACTTGGGGACTGCGTTCCATCCGGATCATCTGTGTGAAGATGATGCTCTAATAACTCATTCACTGCTGTGTCACCTTACGTGTGGAAGCATGAGAACCTGCATCTCAAACAGATGAGCACTTCTGCTCATGCTCATATCCAGGGCCTGAAATATCAGTTCAGCACAGTGACAGCAATCATATGACACTTGAGCATGACAGGAAGCGAGTAGAGGAAACATGAAAGCCACGTTAGCGTGTTTGTGTTTGTAAGCGGCTGAGATGCCAAAACTCACTCGAAAAAGTCCACATGGAAATATGAATTGGTGCACTTAGGCGAAGTGTATTTGAGTATTGATGGATGTGTATCCTATTCCATCTGGGAAGAAGGATGTCTTTTAGTTGTGTTGATTTTTTGGAGGCGGTTTAATGGTGCTGCACATCCTTACACTTACCAACATCTTTGAATGATGATTGGTGATTCTTAGTCTCATTTTAAATAATAATCATTGTAATTTGTTCACTTAATTGATTTCTACAATGATTCAGAAGGATTTTCCCAGGCTGATGTTATATTTATGGAAGAAATCCAGTGACATCGGCCACCCACGTCCACAGAGCACTGAAATTGTCTGCCTGCGCCTCGATCAAATTCACCTAAATCCCTTGACAGTGCCTGCACTGCACAATAGACCTCCTTTTAGCTATTCTAAAATGTAGTCACCTTTTTGTCACCAAGTTGTGAGATGCGCTGGAGGGTGCATAAGTAACGGCCAGCGAGGCATAGCGCATCTACCAAATTCACTTACATGTTGAACTACACCACTGCCTCGGCACAAAAATGTGCCCGTTTTAACGCAGAGGGCAGACTGCTTTCAGTTACTAAATTCTTGGATGAGTCGGGGGCGAGACAACTCCGTGTGACGGAACCCCCAAGGGAGGCGCAACACACTAGACAAGGCACGAAAATGAAGTGACACCCGTTTTTAACGGCAAGTACATGGGCACCAGTACAGTATACCAAAGTAGGGCCCAGAATGATAGCCAGATGGATGGACAGATAGACCAAGATATAGATGTAGGTGGAAAGATGGAAAGGTACAAAGGGGTGGATGACAGAAAGAGTGATTTATGCATGAATGAATGAACACTTCGGAGCAATAGATATATGGATTGACTGATGATAATTGCATTTGTGGATCGATGGATGGGACAGGCAGATCAAGAGATAAAACATGGATGGACAGCTAAAGATGATTATTAGAAGATAGAGGCAGGCAAAGATTGACAGACTGACAGAGAGATGGATAGTTAGACGGACCAAAAGGTTGATGGATGGTGATACAAATGATAGGAAATTTAAATGAATAATTGGTTGGACAAATAGACTAAGTGACAAATGAAGAGATATGTGAATCATCAGATGGATCCATAAATATGAGGATGGACTGACAGACAGAATTATTGCTTGAGAGTTTGATGGATAGATACACCGAAAATGGATAATTTAGATGTATAATTGGTCAGACAAAGAGACCAAAAGAAATACAGTTGACAGTTGGACGGATGGACAGATTGAGGGAGAGATTGCAAGAATAGCTAGACAGACAGTCCAAGGGATAGACAGAAAGATGGACAGAGAGTTAGCGGCAGGTGGACAGACAGAGCCATGGTCGTGTGAACAGACGAACAGACAGATACTACATGTTGTGATTGGTGGATGGGACAGTGCGATTAAGATGGATGGACTGATACAAATGAGGACAAATCAAGAGATGGACAGATAGATTATACTGTATATAGACAGCTCCATAAAAGGACGGAGAAATAGATCAAGCAGAAGATGGACGGAGATTTCTTTTTTTTTTTTTTTTTACAGTTGTGGCTATTATTAGTCTCCCTGGAGACACCTGCAAATAAGCAATGCTGATTTCTACGAGAGGTAAAATGAACAGTGAGAATCTGAAATGGCCAAAGAATTAGGACTTGCTAATTAATGACAAAATATTTATCAAGAAAGACCACTTGAAATGCCCTTTTTTAAGGAATGGGAACACAGGCTAGCTGATGAAAGGCCAACTGACTCAACTGTATTCCCTCTATGGGTGCTGCTATAACTGGCCTTGATGAATAAGCACAGGCAATCACACTCAGTCACACTAAAAACAAGAGAAAGGAACACAAGCACAATGACATTGTGTGTGTGTGTGTGTGTGTGTGTGTGTGTGCGTGTTTTTCATCTCTCATCACTGTCTCCATTTTTGTACAGCAACATGATCTCACATTCAAGTGTGTGTGTATGTGTGTGAGAGAGAGAGAGAGAGAGAGAGAGAGAGAGACAGAGTGAGGGCGTTGGGAGGGATAGCAGAAAGCGCCTCACGCCCAGTTCCCTGATACATTGACTTAGCAGCCTTCACGACCTGAGTGTGCTGTTAATTTGTCACCAAGCATTAACTGTTTGCGCTATCTCAAAGCTACCCTCCTGCTGTGGCGGAAGCCATGATACTGCATTCCAACTGTGAGTCATGTGGAGGTGGCATTGAGATCTGACAACCAAAAGACCTCATGCCCGATGGGGATCAAAGTATCGACCACACAGGTGTGACAACACAGGCAGTGCAAAATCAGTCATTATCAATAAAAAAAAAAAAACAAAAAAAAAAAACGTGAGACCATCATCCAGCATGCTGCAGGGACAATGACTGCCAGTTGTGGACCTGGTAATCAAAATAAAGGGATGGAACATGGGTATCACTAGACTCATGGCTGGAGCCTGCAGGTTCCTTCTGGTCTGGCTGCCAGCGGGGGTCGGCATTGCAAGGGAACGGGAGACACCTTTCGGCCCACCTGTCCTTTCTTTGGGTGGGTGGATGGTGATTGATCTCCCGGACAAAGTATGACATCCGTCATGTGGAGTGGTGACATGCCACAAGGAGGAACTGTTGGGTGAAAAGGAGCACGCAGCATGTTACAGATGCGCCATGTCTGATGAAGTGATGAAAGGTACAGGGTTGAATAAAATTACGTTCCATGATAAGTGGCTTAATAAATGGTTTGACAATTGGAATAAACAATTGCAATGAGGTTTGACACATCATGGCAGTACCATTCTGTTCATGAACTCCATCCATCCATTTTCTGAACCGCTTTATCCTCACAAGGGTCGCGGGGCGTGATGCAGCCTATCCCAGCCGTCTTCGGGCAGCAGGCGGGGGACACCCCCAACTGGTTGCCAGCCAGTCCCAGGGCACACATAGACGAACAACCATCGGCGCTCACACTCACACCTACGGACAATTTAGAGTGTTCCATTAACCTGCCACGCATGTTTTGAATATGGGAGGAAACGGGAATATCTGGAGAAAAACGAATCAGGCACCGGGAGAACATGCAAACCACACGGGAAGGCCGGACCCAGAATCGAACCCTGCACCTCTGCACTGTAAGGCGGACATCCTAATCAGTCCACCACCTGGCCGCTCGTCCATAAACTCAACTCGAATAAAAGGAAAAGCGCAACATTTCAGAACCAGGAGGTGTGGGGACTGAAGAATAAAATTGTAGCTCACGTTTAGTGACTAAACGGCCATTTTCACCATTCGTTCTGACAACTGCCTGATATACTTGCATTTCATTCTGTGCATTTGTTCTTGATGACAACTTGCGATGAGTAACCAGTTCCACCATCACTATGGAAACACATATGCCTAAACTGTGGGTGTGCATATGCTGCATGTCCACATACGAGGAGTCTTTCATCTAATGCTGATCAGCTATATTACTGAAGTTAATTACTGTACGGAAGAAACCTGCAGAGAAAAAAAATTGCTCTCATTTAGCATTTGACAAGAAATTTGAACAAATAATAGCAAATGTGCCAACATGTTGCTTTATTTCACTGAAGTGGACTTTTGTTGGCTTCACAGATAAGTGAGACATTTGTGAGACAGAAGACATCGACTGCACTATAATGCTTTAGACGAATAAATGAATGGCTGATTACATCCATGTGAATGTTGGAATGTAGAGTATGGTAAAGCTACTGCCTGAATAAAGGACATGATAGAGAACATTTACACTGCATCTTGTGCAATTTGCATTGGCTTCTTTTCATTTTTCTACAACTGCAGGCGTTCCTAAGACAATCTCAGAACCAGCTGAGCCTGATGCATCCGCTGTGCATCAAATTCACAACTTCTTCCAACCAGTCGCTCTTCTTTTAACCCTTCCCATTTTTTTTTGAATATCACCTTGCTATCTTCACACTTCTCCTAACAGAGCCATTTCTCTCTCTCTCTCTCTCTCTCTCTCTCTCGCTTGCTCGCTCGCTCGCTCACTCTCACACACACACACACACACACACACAAAGAATCTTTCATTTCCTCACACTCCTAGCAATCTTTTCAGACTCGCTTCCTTGATTCAGATCTTTGATCCCCCCCATTTATGAAGACTTTATTGAGAAGCAGAGAGGTGGCAGAAGAACAGACGTAATTGCCTAGAGGGATAAGTTATTGGAAAATGGATGAATTGCTTTCTTTGGGTAAGGGCTGCGAGAGTGTCAGGAATAAAGCAGGCTCCTTAATAACGCTGAAGGTCAGGTGCAGTGATGTTGGGAACCCATTTCTTTATGCTACTGCAGTATTGTGGTGGTGGCAGCGGGACGAATAAACACAAAGCACTTTTCTCTCTCTCCACTATTGCATACGTAATTTATCAGTGAGTCTCTGAGGGTGTGTGTGTGTGTGTGTGTGTGTGTGTGTGTGTGTGTGTGTGTGTGTGTGTGTTTGAAGGTTCAGATGTGTTTTGGGACTGCTGATATTGTTCTTCTTCTCCATGAGGGCTCGGCTGACTAAGGTCACAGCTTCTTTTGATTGCATCATTCCAGTTTGTGTCCAAGGTTGCAAACAGAATATGCAGGTGGTTGTTTTTTCACCGGCTCAACAAATACAGTATTTAATTTCAGAAAAAAAATACGACTCATCAAAAGCAAGTCAAAATTTTGCACCGTGGCAGAAAAGAAACATTGCTGCGTATCTAGCAAGGGACTTATAAGAGTGTCGAAGTAACAGCATTAGCCCAATAAATTAAGCATTGTTATTTCTATGCTTTTTGTTACATGTTTTATGTCGCGGTACTCTCATCTGATTGTATATTTCAGATCCTCTGATGATGGGTGGGTGCTAAAACATTTATAGACATTTATAATCACACACTGAGCTGCATTAGCTACTCCTGTAATACAAGAGCTGTATAAAGTTAGAAAACAGCACAGCGCTCAGTTTGGACACTGTCGGAGAAGTACATACAGTACAGTATTACTTTAACAATGTGTTTATTATGGTGGTTGTAGTTGCAGTAGTAAAAAACTGCACTGCATCACACGGAGAAATTCAAACAGGAGACAAATCAACGTCGATCAGTTTTACATCACTGCACCGCAAACTGCAATTGAGACCATAATAATGCAGGTGCATTAACACTGTGTCAGATCAACATGGGGTTGCTAAGGTGGCTTCTAAAGTCGGAATTTAAATGAGGGTCATGTTTATTTTTTTCCTCCCGTCTTTTTATTTGTGTTTTTTCCCATGTTTTGGTCCCTAACAATTACTGTGTCAGCTCATACAGTGAAAAATCTAGTCTGCTGCAGTCTCACTAAGAATGTGACAGATAGTGTTGAGATGGGGAAGCAAATCTGTTACACAGCATGACACTAGGCATCCATTATTTCTGTTTACCGCTACACAACATGTCAAAAACCTGATCTCCGCCCGGTTCTGAAACAGGCCCAGTTATGATGGATGTTTGGGATGGAAGATTTAGAAGAAGACTAAAATCTTATGGTGATCCAGACATGCAGTGCATGCCGAACAATACCGTACATAAGTTTTCGACTTCACTTTTGTTCAGAAAGTCTCACATTGCCGATGGTTTTAGAGAGACGGGATAGAGAGAAGGGACAAAAAGAGACCATTCGGCAACAACGAAGGAGGTCTAGGACACCACTTATCTCCCACCTGCAGCGATGTTCTTTCATCCTAACCCTTGGAGATTTTGTCCCCTTGAGACTCCCAGAACTCCAACAGCTGTCATTTCCTCTCTGCCTCAGGTGACCGAAACGATTCTCTCAGGGCTGTCATTACAGCGGTCGGGAGAACTAATGAACCAAGCTGTAGCAGTGACCTTGATAACGACCCCAGCGTGGCTAAACGCTTGGGACTCCCCCGAATCAGTTTAGAGTGAAGAAGGCCGTTGGATGAGCAGCGTATTGTCTTGGTGAACGAGCCCTTGATTCGCCGATCCTTGGGGATTTGTGACAGGCGGTACCACGAGCAAATTAAGTTTCCTTGATGGATGGGGCTCGTTCTAAAATAAACAGGATGGAATGGGCACCATAGTGGAGTAGTGTTTCGAATCCCTGTCTCGCAGTTCTTAGGTTTGTGGTTTTAATCTGAACTCTGGCCTTTCTGCTTGGAGTTTGCATGTTTACCCGATGCTTGGGTGGATACTGTGGCTACCTCCCACATTCCAGATACATTATGTTTATTGAAGACTCTCAATAGTCCATATGTGTGAATTTTTTTTTTTTTTTTAGTTTGTGCTTATGTGCCCCGCAATTGGCTGGGGACTTTGCAAAAACTGAATCGATTTCCAAGCATTTTTGGTTGAAAATACAAAGAAATGTAGGTCAGAATTACGTTTGTTAGCCTTTGTCCCAGCGTCAAAATCCTAATGCCGTAAATCAGTCTCAGTGACCTGAACTTGTGGTTTAAGGGTCTTTTTTGTCTTTCTGAGGTTCCATCACATCATCCAAATTCAAATTCATCAATCATCAATTCTTTAATAAAAAATGGTAGGCGACAAAGTATATTCTCACCATTCTACCTGCTCCCCCATTTAGGGAAACATCCATTAAGTTGTGTTGTTGAATAAAGTTTGTTGTTCATATTGACTTTTAAATGACATTATTTTATATTGCTGTCTGCCAGCGGGAACAGACATATTGATATTTAATCACTGACATCTACTGCTTCTTTAATGTCAGAGTACCCACTGCCAATTGCTGTTGAGTTCATGCCTAAATGTGGCGAAACAGCAATGGCATTGTATGACTTTCCCCGGCATATATTAAATGTTCAACCATAGTCGAGGTCAAAGGATATTACAGTGAATGAAAACTTACGAAAAAAATAAAACTACAACTTAAAAGCATTTTTGTTCATGAAATAGAATAGAAACACAAATGCTTAAAAAAAAAACTACTGCTACGAACTATGGAATACAATTCTAAAACTAAAATCAACGCAAAATTTTCCTCATTTTTCATCATCTTAAATGTAAATATTACACATGAATTATTGAAGTTCATTTTGGAGGTTTTTATTTTGCTATTGCTTCAAGTATGTACAAAAGTAGGAAGTTCAAACAGTCGTTTGAGAATTGTGTGTGTATATATATATATATATATATATATATATATTTTTTTTTTTTTAATCCGGCACTTGGCAAATACTCCATATTAATAAAAGTACCGTAAACTAATACTTTAACAAAAATGAAACAACAACAACGCATTACAAAAAGACTCACAAACCTGTTTTAAAAATTAAAATAACTGTGATGAAAAATCTCAAACTTAGTCTTTTTCACTCTGGTGGAGACCTGTATTCTACAGACGGCTATTGTAGGCTATTTCCATCCATTCCACGTTATTGATATGCTTCCCTTTGCATTTGTTCATTATTTGCACCTCTTATTTTGGCTTGTGAATGTATTCTCATGGAATACAAACATCTCATCGGTGAAGATTAAAACAAATGAATAAATAAATGAATAAAAAGTAGCCATGCATGGTTGGACTGATGTCGAACATCAGCCCTCTGCAAGGGATGCTGAGTGAGTGGCAATATACTGAAGTCAACATATGATTTGAAAGTAAGATATATTTAGGCAGGAGACGGTAAAAGGATAGAGTCATAATTACAAGCATTGCAGGAGGGCCCCGACAACGCCGCATCATTTAACAATTATATGTATCTATGTACATAAGAAAGTTTGCCTCTACAATCAAGAGACAAAGCGGCTTCCTGTGAGTGATCTCCCGGTAAGAAAAAGACAAGCAAGACAAGTAGTGTGCAGCCATTGCTACATATACAGACATTGGAATGCTTGTTCGCTTGTCCTCTCATACATTTTCAAATCAACTCTTTAAGAGTTACACACTGGGAAAGTAGGACAAAGTGTTCTGGCAGCAGAAATGGAGAAAATCTCAGCATTTGGCAGACGGGGAGGCAAACACGGAGGCTAGCATGCAGTTCTAAAGCCGTTTCAGTGGTTGAAAGCATGTGTCGTCTGGCTGGGGCAAGGTTCTCGTCCTGCATGCAGAGGAATGGAGGAACAAGAAGGGGCTAAATTTGGAGTTTTCCGATGAGAATCTCTTCGCTGGTTGTAACAGGATGTATGGAGGGCAAAGAAGAGACAGTGAAGTGGAAAAGGCAAGTCGGGGAGCTGGAAATAGGATGTTCAGAAGTAAAGAGGATAAGACAAGAGTGCAAGTGAAAAAAAATGTTGATAGCGGGGTGCGGAAAAAGTAGGAACTAGTGCAAAGAATATTTCCCTTTTTTTTTTGCATTTATTTTTCTCTCACTTTAACTTGATATACCACCCAACAAACATGCATACTGCTCTCATGGGAGCGAAGCTTGTTTAGTGTGCTTTGTTTACCAGTGTGTGTGTGTGTGTGTGTGTGTGTGTGTATGCGCGCGTGTGCGTGTGGGAGGTGGGAAACTGAGCAGGTGCGTAAAGGAAAAAAAGAGCATAGAAGATCTGTGAGGCAACTATCGCCACAGTGTGTGTGTGTCTAAGTGTGCGTGTGCATGTGATACTATGTGTTTGAGTGTTCACTCAAAAGAATGAGAGCATAATTTTAACTGTTGGGTTTTGGGTGTTTGGAGTGAAACGTGTTGAATGTATGTGCCCACGGACACATGAACAGAGAGCACACAAATAGCACCGGACTCAATTCCAGCAGGTAGGACCTACTCAGAAATCCAAATTTAATCCTGTTTGTCTGGCTTTTAAATGAGGAAATGTGTTTAAAATCAATCATGCTATAACAGCCACTGCACTGTACCTCATAACACAAGTCTGACAAATGTCAGTCACTGGATAGAACGCAGGACTTTTACAGTGCGTCGGCTGTGTTATTATGTTCATTTCTCGACGTCTAGCAGCGGGTACAAGTCGAAAAGCACAAACATCAGAGCCGACAGTCAGTGTTCAACCACACACACACACACACACACACACACACACACACACACACACACACACACACACACACACACACACACACACAATTGAATCCTGCTGCAGTATGACATTAATGAGGCGCCGCTTGGGCTAATTTTCTCTCCCACCTCCTATGACCATAATTCCGCATTTTATTCACTTTAAGCTGTCCACCATGAGAGATACAGCACTGGATCAATCTCTAAAACTTGCATTCATTTTTCAACTAGGGATGTGTGAAAAACTGAGGGAAAGACTTTTCTTGACAGGTTTGTCCGACTTCAAATTTGCAGCCAATCTTTGTTAAACATTCAGGGATTTTATTTGTGAGAAATAAAGTAAGCGTAAACAAACTCAAAGGCAAGATGTATGAGGTTCAAACGGAATGTGACTGTGAGGACTGTGTCGGTGCAAAGCTTTTTGGAGCTTTTTCAAAACATCAAATCAGTAGTTGATAAACAGTTTATTGTTCAAAGTCAACGAGAAACCATACCGATTCCGAATAGTTTCCATTGAAGAGGCTCGTGTGTAGATAAAGAGATGAAAAAAGTTTTCTTCAACGACCCTACATACTTTTTAACGTTACAACAACAGCAACAACCAAAGTGAATATTCGCACATGGAAGACCCAGCGAAAAATAAAATGATTAAGATGACAGTCATGTTTAATAGTGGTGGGATTGAAAGGATCTTTCGAGTGCTTGTTTTTAATTATTCTTATATATTTGACACAGTAAATATTGTTTTACAATTAAATTGGATTTTTGTAGAATAATAGACACATGTGAACATCATACAATTCAAACAAAACGTTTTTATTTTCAATCTGGCTACTATACATACACTAGGGATAAGCCACTGGCTTTTTGAAGATTTTTATCTTTATTTTTTTTAAAAACCCAAGGAAGTCTTAAAAAATAAATAAATAGACGCCGATAAACATTAAGTTTCTCAGATTCTCTGTATGTGGGTGGTGTTTGCTATCATTTACCTTATGTGCTTGGTGCTTGGATCTGATCCATCTTCATGTTCCACTCAAATTCTGGACACATTCAACTAGATCTCAAGTCTCCATCAGTAGATGTGCCACATGGCTATAAAAATATGGACATTTCAAATAACCCTGCATTTATTCCAGCAAACGAAGTTCTGAGAAATTGGACGCTGCCTGGTGATAGGATGAACAGCATCTTTTTTCCCCCCTGCCTTGTAGAAAAACAGAATCAGGGCAGAATTGGACAAGGACCAAACTTTTTGAATGAAGTCAACCCAAAGACACATTGAGGCAGATATATATTGCAGGCGATTGCTTGTGGGTGGCTTTAGAGAGATAGGGCACCGTTAATAAAATGATACGGGCAATAACTGTCTCAGATCAGATCAGATAGTGAATGCTTTTATTATTAAACTTCCTGTTTGTGTGAGTGATGCGCATGAGCCTGAGTGTGTGAATTGGTCACATAAAAAAGAAAAGTTACAGGATAATGAGAAAATATACCAAGAAATAAATATGCCATCATTGATGTGTCCAGTGTCAGTGTCTCCTTTCACTTGTGTTCAATACGACTTAACTTCATGCTTCAACCCCTGTTTGTCCCTTTTCCACTGCATGGCACTTTTAGTTCTTAAATTTGCTCTTGACGTTTCTAGATTGGAAAAACCAAGGCACTATTTCTACAAAGCGGTCAGTCCAGGGTTATGATTTTAGTGTGACGTAAAACAACAGCTGGATTGTCTTTGGTTGAGCAGATTGAGAATATTTTTGCTCGAAATGACAAAAGCAAAACCAAACATGCTAATGTTAGCTTACCTAGTTGCTATGCGTTTGCTCGGTATGCTGTCTTATACTCCACTTTGCAACAGAGGGTCCATTTTCAGGTTGCCCTCCATTTTGAAGCACATGTGCTTCTCCGTTAAAAGAAAAAAAAATTTCCCCGCATTATATAGTCAATGCTTACTGCCTGGTAAAGTCAGTGTATTGCTGGCTAGGTAGGAGACGGTTTGTGATTTGGTATGGTTGTTAAGAGCGATGAATGAATGAATGAAACCGCGTTGTCCATGTCTCCAACGAGGGAAACTGATAACTGTTTGGAAAATGGACAGATGCATAAAAATTTGCTACATACAACAGCTCTATCTTGACAAGCAGCCAGAAAAAGACTGAACAATCAAGAGTATCCGTGAGTGCTGTTGTTTGCTTTTCTTTCAATAAAATGGCGTTGTTGAATTCTGTCCAAACAGCAGAACCGTGGATGCTGTGGATAATGTCTTAAGGGCTCTGCCTTGTTAAAGTCTTGCAGTAACTGTATGAGCTCCACACTTGGCAAGTCTGGGAGATTTCATTACCTGCTTCCATGCCCGTGACCTCGACGCACCAAAGTTTTCATCTCTGTTCCCAATAAAACTGAATAAGGTTCAAAACATCTTGGCCCTTGTGGTTTCTAATTTTTCCTGATTAAACTGCAGAGAATTTAGCTAAACGCACATTGAAATGAAATGTTAGCAGAGGCGGTGGCTGCTCTCGGGTTTCACAGTCTTGTGGACTCTGATGCAGCCCCTCCTACTGTTACAGGAACAGATCGACCTTAAAATTGGCATTTTACTTTTTGTTTTACTGTGCATTTGTGGTTCAACAAAAAGAAAGTAAAAGCAAACTAAACATATTATATATATATATATATATATATATTCACACAAGCAAAGCCACCAAACCTAAAAGCATTTGCAAATAGATGAAACATATACTGTATTGTTAACATTTTAAGACAGAAACTTTAAAAACATTTAATTTGGGGCCAAAATCACAATGTGAAAGGCCACCTCACATCAAGGCATGCGGCCAACAATCTTGAAGAAAAAAATAAGAATAATACAGTTCGTAACTGACATGCGCAAATCAGATGATTGGCCCAATTCACATATGCCAACTCTTTCCAACACAAATAGAGACATACATATTTATTTCCATATATTCCAAAATATCTTGAAGATGTGAAAGCCTCATTGGCAGTTAGTGCTGTCAAGCTATTAAAATGTTGACCTAATTAATCACACAATTTTCTGTAATTAATTGTAATTATTTGCATTTTTCTCCTTCAACTTCTACTATTTTCTCCCCCAAAAATCATCATAGAGAAAGTATGATTTGATTCAAAGACTGCTTTAACAGCGAACTAAAATCTATCTATCTATCTACTTGTCAAGCAAAAAGCAAAATGAAGCAATTATGCAACCTGACTGCAGTCTGGAGGATCTTCTGCACAGTCCAATCCCGTGGGACACAATTAGGTTCTCATGCCTCTGTGATCTTAATTGATCATCTCGTTCCTCAGTTTTTACATATGAGGAGTAAATCCTGGCGTACACACACACTCTCTCACACACTAAAACACACACACACGCACAAACTTGTCCATTAGTTAACAAACTAAATAAATAAATAAATTCATATAGGCACGGTGATGCAACGCAGCTTAATCTAGATAGCAAATTTCATCCACAAGGCATCTCAACGTTTCTCACACAAGCAAGGAAACAACGCCTAGCCTAACACGCATTTACAGACACATTAATGATTTTCAGGAGGAAAGCAGAGAAACCCCCCGCCCCCAAGTAGCTTACAAAAATGACTAAAAGAACATACATTGACAAAGCTACTATTCGAATAAAGATCGCTAACTGTAAACTATTTCAGATATTTATTTGTCGTAACTGGTGTTGACCCTTTATTTTTACCAGCCCCACCCACAACCAATTTAAGGTGTGACTTGTGCAATTCTGTTCGCCCCCCCAACAGAATCCAGAGCAAAGTCAAGTCATTTGTTATCTTCCCTTTACGGCTGATCCCAATCTTGTTGAAAGGATATGTGGCACTGCTGTTGGTATTCCGCCCGAATTGAAGCTGGAGGCACTCAGCCTGGCAGTCTGCTGCTCCTGACCTGATGAGCTGAGACAGATGTCTGTCCAGATGAGACGGAATCCTTTGTGGTGGTCTGATGACGCCGCGATCCCCAGATTGTCTGTCGACGCCAGGCCCAGCTGATATGGATGGCACAGGCAAAAGCGCGCTTTGTGCCTACTTTCAACTTGTATTTATATGACGTGAAATAAAGAAATCCAGTCGAATGCTCTCCATACTGCTGCCCCTTATGTTGCATTCTCCGATTTTTGTAATAGATTTGCCTAAAGTCCGGCTTGACCTTTCGAACGGAAGAACACTTCA
Source organism: Hippocampus comes (assembly GCF_001891065.2). NCBI lineage: Eukaryota > Metazoa > Chordata > Actinopteri > Syngnathiformes > Syngnathidae > Hippocampus > Hippocampus comes. The sequence continues at coordinate 9,414,380 of NW_017842060.1, read as the reverse complement.
TCATGATTTGGAATGAGAACTAAATTGTGGGATCATTTTAGGATGGCACAGGCAAATGCGCGCTTTGTGCCTACTTTCAACTTGTATTTATATGACGTGAAATAAAGAAATCCAGTCGAATGCTCTCCATACTGCTGCCCCTTATGTTGCATTCTCCAATTTTTGTAATAGATTTGCCTAAAGTCCGACTTGACCTTTCGAACTGAAGAACAGTTCATCACGATTTGGAATGAGAACTAAATTGTGGGATCATTTTCAAAGCACAATTTGAATGATCTAGAACAAGCTATAGTTTGCCTGTTGTGTCTCGCTCTCTCTATTTGTCCCTCAAGAGGTTACAATGAGTCAATGGAGCATAAAGTAGGTGCGGACTTACTACGCATATTCTGGCGGAGTCAACAATGTCTCTCGGAAGCACTTCTCTGAAATGTGATGGGCAAAGGGAACAATTTCTTTTGATGCAATGTCCTTCTGTCGGTCACTTTGCATACATTCAGACACAGAGGCATAATTATGGAAAATGATGTGTTCTATACTTTCAATCTTATATGTATCTGAAGATCTACATCTCTAAAGTTGTATTTCTGTGTTACAAGTCTATCAAAAAGAATTGGACCTCCTCAATCTTGGATGAAAGGTAGCAACCGTTATGTTTGCCAATCCCTGGACATGTCATTATTGTTATTTGTTTTAAGGCAAAATATCGAGTTGTAAGAATGAACATTTTCTTTGCAAAATCTACTATCATCAGGAAGATTCAGTGATTTTTTTTTTTTTAAAACATCGACTCAAAACTAAGTAGTTAGAGTTTGATTTTGGGGAAAGGTACGAAGGGAGCTTCAATTGGAAATTTGGCATATTAAAATGAAATTATCATTTTACGTGTGTTCTTCAGGCAGTCAAATTCGATTAATTCAGTAAAATGTCATATATTTAAACCAAACAAGAACCCTTAACCCTGAAGTCTAAATGACAAATGAAGAAATTAATTGAGTACTGTAATGCCTGTTAATACAAATTACTGGCCTGCCTTTAACCTTTTAAGAAATCAATTAGCTTCAACCAAGCACCTCATGTCTGTCGTGTCTGTTTGCTTTTTAAATCTTCATCTTACCAGGACATTTTAGACAATATGCTTTTAAACTTAAGGCTTCTATTCTGCTTAAGCATGAATGCGCCACAATGATCGAATAATCTACCTGTGCTCCATTCTAGGAACATTTTTTGGGGGGCATGGAACACCCATGTGTAATGTGCAAATATTTTGTCAGAGCAAACAGTGGTGTATGAGCATCAATACCAGTTGGGTGAGATTCTTCCTTGAATGATTACATTTGTTAAACAATCAGATCAAATACTAAAATCTAAACACACGTTTTTTTTCCCCTTCTTCAGTGCATACTCTTTTAAAACAACATCTCTTTCCTGGATTTCATAAGTCACTTCTAGACATACACCCACATGCTCAAATTAGACATTTGTCTGTATTTTATGGACAACTAACACAACCACAAATATATATATATATAGTGGAACTGTATACACATTGTGGTGTTAGTTGTCCATAAAATACAGACACCATTATATAAACAACATCAGTCATTTAAAAACTGGATGATGTGCCCTACAGTATAACCTCCATGGCTCAATCGAACCAAGGAAATAAAGAAACCTTTTACATGGGGGAAGTAAAAACAAGACATAAAATGTGTTTGCACAAGTTTTGTGCTGTACTCTCTTAACTGGGAATGTGTCTGTGTTTAGAATTTAGCAATCACATTCAATCCAGCCTGTGAATATTTGCATTCATCCAGCTCATTTCTTTCTCAGGGTGCTAAATCGATCGCAATCGCACTGTTCCGCCCCGTTCTCAAATTGAACCGGAACAGTCCAGTTGCAATTGAGTCAATACTCTGAGAACACATTCAAATATGTGTCAAACGCGACTGTCACCACTTTGAAGTGACCCAAGACCCCAAATAAAGTTATGCTGTTACGGTCGGCTTTTCCTGACAATCTTCATGGTTTTTAGTAGAGACTGCAAGTTTTTTTTTTTTTTTTTTTTTTTTTGTCGGGTGTCTGAAAGGTTCCGGACAGAATCAGACCCTACAAACAGAGACTCAGGAAAGTTGATCAAACAAAAATATTTAAGACCGACAAAGTACAAATAATGACTTTGGACAACAAGCCAGAAATTATGCGAAGAAAACAAAAAAAGCCTTTGCACAAGGCAATGAAAAAACACGAACGAAAATTACTTGTAACAAAAATACAAGAAGGACCAAACAGTGTGGAGAACAAACCGTGGATACACTTAAACGCAACAAGAACTACAGTACTTACTAACAACGAAGAACATATATAAACAAAGGCAAAAGTCAAAAAACGGAGAAAACATAAATCAAGGCAAAAGCAAAAACGGAACGAGAGTAATCAGAGAGAGTCTAGACGAAATGCATATGAACAAGGACTTGAGCAAGGTGAAATTATCCCTCAGTTTGACGCGGGTCCATGAGATCCATAGTCCCAATAATTGCGACGCCAGGTGCGCAGCAGGAAAACCGGGAACGCCTCTGCCACCTGCTGGACACTAACAGAACGTGATCGTGACCATTTTGAGGGCCGTCCAATTTTTGGTTCTGTCCCCGTTGTGCCATATTTTATGGCCTTGATGATGACTGCCTTTACTGTGTTCCATTTTATATTGAATGCCTTGGAAATTCTTTTGTACTCTTCTCCTGACTGATCATTAAGAAGAATGAGGGCTCTCTGATGCTGTGGAGGCTCTCTGCGGACTATGGTTTGTGCTCTAAGATGGAGATACAAAAATATCACAAAAAGCCTGGAACAGCTTAACTTTACGCGGTGTTAGTCAGTGGTAGTTTAAATGGAGGCCAGTGTGCATTAAGTCCTGTTAAACATGACTTTGTTGGTTAATTCTGAACAAAGCCGAATACTCACTCAATGTGTATGCAACCACATTATCTTGTTTATTTATTTTAGGATACATGTAAGTATTTCCTTTTTTTTTTCAAGTGAGTTGTACAGATTATGGGTTCAATTGATGGTGTATGAAGTTTTGAAATGATTGGTTTTGGTCTCATTATTTTTCACAACACTAAAACCTGATATTTAAACGGGGGTGTATAGAGTTTTTATATCCACTGTGTATTGCAATAAAACTGCAAGTGATCTATAATTTTTCAACCTCATTTGAAGTCAGTGGACAGCAAGTCAGTCAAGTGACCTATGAATATGCATGGCAGTTTCTTTTCCGGAATACCTTTCTTGAGCCTTTCATAATATTGTTTGCCACTAATTCAGCCATTATCCCCGAGCATGTAGTTGCTTCTCTCATTCAGAAAGCTCCTGGGATGATTTAATAGCATTCAAAGCAATCAAAGGTTGACATGCCCACAGATTTGAGGCAAGAGAGCACGTATGTGTGTGTACGTACATGCGCGTGTACGCGCATGGCAATGAAGGGTAATTGAGGTTCCCGGGCCCTGAGTTTTGATAAGGCCACTAATGGTGCATGCGGTTGTCGTGGAAACCTTTGTTTGAACATGGCAGTACAAGGATCTTCATTCCTGCACTCAGACGCGCACCCCTCTTCCTGGCTCGCTCACTGCTGTCAAGAGAGCGTACTTTTTTCATCAGTGATTTGAAAAGAGGCAGCAGATACATAATGAAGAGTCCTTGGATGCTTCAGTAAACAGCCAATATTTTAATCCTTTTCCTGCCTTGGGGTTCGGACAGCATCGGAGCATTCTACGTTGGACACATTAGGGAACCAGAAAAAAAAAATGACGGAAAACATGCATTAATCGAAATGGAGCACATCTGCACAATGGAAGTCGCAAATAGACAGCAAGCACGGGTGACCTCATGCTGAGAGAGTGCGGGTACATTGTTAATATTGTGAGGTGCATTGCAGCTTATACATTTGAATGGTTCTTAAATTACATTTTAAATTTAGATGAGGTGTTGCAGTTAGCTGACAAATGTGTTGTCCCCTTCACTGAGGGAGGGAATGTGCAATTGTTGGTGTGTATTTTATCAGTTGCGGACAAGGCAGCCAATCAGAATTCAAGATGTCACATTTCTGCTCACCTCACTCGTGCTGAGAATCCTTTTTGACAATGACGTGTGCGCGCGCGCGCGCGTGTGTGTGTGTGTGTGTGTGTGTGTGTGTGTGTGTGTGTGTGTGTGTGTGTGTGTGTGTGCGTGTTCGCTTTGTGAGCTGTATAAAATTAATTAACATCTTTCATTCAGGCACATCCTTTCTAGCAGGTAATCATGCCCTCAGAAATGTAATCAAATTGAATGTTTGATGATTCTGCTGCAATTTCATGTGCAAACGCCAACATTTACACACCCGCTTCTCACATACAAGTACCTGTTGGTTATTGTCAATACTCCACTGAACCCTCGCAGCTCACCCACTGATTCTATGCAAACAACCATGATCTATGCAAATAATGCCAGGTACATGCAGGATGGAAATATGAGCCCTGTAAATGTTTGCGCCCACTATTCAGCCCCACAACTACTGAGCCAAGCATTTTGCAAGGATGCTCAGTATTCGCACAGTCGCCTCTTTACGTGAGCTAAATAAATCCTGTACGCTCCCCAAAGCTGACTGGAGTTGTGATATTGACAGCGGTGGTGCCTCATATACAGTAGCTGTAACAGAGAGAGCTCATCACATTCCCTGTCAGACTGTTTGAGGTTTTTTTTTTTGGGGGGGGTGGAATTGACATAAATTATTTAGGATGCATAGATGCATTTTACATTAAAAAAATGAAAACAAAAAGTGGAAGTGAGGATCTCAAAGTAGATGCATTGGCTGATGCATTTCTATGAAAAATGACAAATTTTGGGGGCTCTCTGACTGTCTTCAACATTTGCACGGTGAAATAAGATCACATTTGTCGAGGTTGAAACATGCACAGGTAGGCCTATATTGTTCTTAGATTGAATTTCAGAAATTTGGAGCCACCAACTCGCAAAAGTGTAGTGCAATGCCACTTTCCATTCACATCAAAGTGTCAGAAACCTGTCACACAAAAATGGCAGCACTAAAATTAAAAACGATCTCTTAGGGATGTATATAACACGTTGATTCGGACAATCGCTTCGGATTCAAAAGATGCGAGTGCATCGAATCAAACCATTCCGCTTTAAAAATGTACAGTCCTTGAACTCCATGTATCGAGATACATATCGGATTGTCATTTATTAGAGATATGCAACCCCCCTCATATCTGCATAATTATTTGTTGTTCTTGCTTGAGACATACAGTACATTTGGCAGAATTTGTCTTGCCTGCAGTTTGGTGTGTAACTATCGTCAAATCACCCCTCCTTAAAAAAACGACTCCGTCAAATGATGTATTCAAAAAGTGAGTAAAAGAGAAGGATGACCTTGAATTAGAAAATATCTTCTTTGTGAATCGATATTTCAACTGTCAACAGTCCCGACAACAAACCTAATCTTTTTTGGCAGTGCAGATTTGAGTAGTTTGTGTTCAATTGTGATACTTAATACAACAAATAAATACAGGTAGTTTTAGCATTTTGGCACATTTATGCGTGCCTCTTGAAGAAGATCGGGTATGACATTTTTAGGTTGGAATCATTTGTTTCCCCCAGATTCTTTTTTTTTTTTTTTGGTAGTGATCTGTATCTGAACAAAACATTTTGGGCAATTCACTTCCAACTTGGTTGGAGCATTCAGCTCATGAATCAAAGTCCATAAAGACATGACTGGATGAGTTTGGTGTAACCAAAGAGCATTGACTTCAATCTAATGGTGGTCATCGCCTCACAATTTAATTCCAGTTACAATCCTGATGCGATGCTTAAGATTTATTTGCCGCACTTCTGATTTCCATATTTATTTATTGTTTGCTTTGCCAGAATTACATAATTAATTAATTAATTCTTAATAAGTAATAACATTTCTCAATGAATTCAGAATGGCTTACATCTGTATGCATCTCATTCTGTTTTTTCTTTTTTTGACCAACCCGTATAGCAACCCTATGAAATAACCACTGGAACAAACTAGATCAGGGGCTGTGAGTCAGGCTTTCTCAGCTCTGACATCCGACCTCACAAATGGACAAGAAATCCCATGGAGACATGTCAAATCTTAAAGTCTTCCCAGAAGAATAGAGGCTGTTAGAGCAGCAAAGAAAGGACCAACTCCCTTTTTTTTCCAGGCGACACAAAACCAACAATTCGTGCTTATCGGTCACAGAGTGCCGTCTTGCAGCCAACTTCTTACCTCATTTTCGGTATTATCTAGTATGTAGTGTGCGGCCAATGTTCCTTGAAATGTACGTGACGCTATATCTGGGATTTAAGCATGTTGAATTTCTCACAGAGACAGTGATGTTCAGTGAGCTCAGTATTCCAAAAAAAAAATCACTGTCAGTTGAGAGAGAATATTCATAATAATGCTGTAATAGTCTACTGCTGCTACTACTACTACCTTTGATAAAAAGCATATTTTTCAGTAACAAGGAAATTCCACTCAAACGCTGTGAGAGCAAAAATAAACTTTGGAGATGTGCCCTATTCAACCTTCATTTGAGTCCTACAACATCTGCTTTATAATCTAGATGCCGAGGAGTCAAGAGGCTCTCGGCCACTGACAAAAGTTAAAATTTCTCTCCCAAGGTGCATCTCCAAGCTGTCATGTAATGTATCCATAGCAACAAGCAGCCAACATGTCCTGATGGGAATGAGAAAAGGATCTGTGATTCATAGCCAAACAAAAGCCAGAGAATCCAAATAGACCGAGGTAAAGCACCACCCCCAGACTGGGAGGCCGACAGCTTGCACGAGGAGCACGAAGGAAAGTGAAGAAGAAAACAAATAGTTGCCTTCTTCATTTGCTCATTGTTTGCCTCTAATAATCTCAACCATTTGGACTTCCACTGACACACTTTGCGTTATGTTATGGCAGCATGAAGGACTCAAGAATAACAACAGATTTGTTTGTGAGTCAGGTCCTGTTCATTCACGAACAGAGAGTCCATGTAGACTCCGAACAGGAGGCCCTCGACCGATTTGAGATTATTTACAGTGGTGGTTTCAGAACAAGTGCCGATGACTGATTGTATGCTTAGAGGTCCATCAATGAACCTACCATGCTCGAGCTTAGTGAAATGTATTTGCTTGTTACAAATCGCCAAGAAGGCATCGAGGTGATTGATCTGGCTGGAGAGCAAATCCTCCAAAAACCAGCACAGCTGAATTATGGCCTCACAGTCCAGAGGAAATCTTTGAATACATTCCGTTGCACAATTGTTGCGATCTAGTTTTCTACCATTTGTTCTTAAAGTCAATACAGGTGTATGGCACGCCAACTGCTGTAAAGAAAAAATAAAGAAAAGAGTAAGAAAAATCATTGGACCAGTGAGAGTTGAAAACATTTGGTAGCAATTGGTCCCGAGTAAATGAGAAATGAGTGTGGCAAAGCGAAGAAGAGCAAAGTGACTCATAACAAGCAAGACGGAGCTCTCGACATCAATCCCCCACCCCGCAACCAAACAGGAAAAGTCCCTCGATGCAATGCGGTCATCTTTGTCACATTTGACCTGCTGTTGTCAGCGTTAGCCGTCAACGCTGCGCCTGCTGGGGCTGTCCGCAGGAAGGAAGCTGTTCCTCATTACCAATTAGAGGAACAAGGGAGACTGGGTTCTCTGAGAGACACCACTTTGGTCTGTTGTGGAGACAAAGCGCAGGATGCTCATTCTCACACTCTCTGCTAAGATTCACACTCACATTGTTTCAATTTTGCTTGGCAGCAAAACATCTTTGTCTTCTCTCACTTTGTTTTTCCCCTCCTTGACACTATTTTCTTTCCCACATCCTTGGAAGTCCAACTTATTTGAAAACATTTGCAGTTCTCTTTTTAAGCATCAATCTTTTTGTGTCTCACTTGAAAATGAAACTGGGTTATGATTGTACTTGTGCATAATGATCTACTTTGTCACGTTTACAGCATTAGGGTGCAAGCGCAGCTCAAAGTAGAAAGTGAAGTATGTATGATACGAACGATCACCTTGTCTTATCTCCTTATACATACATACACTTTTGTTCAAATGCTTCCAACACCCCAATTTTTAATATTGTTCGGTAGTTAATTAGTTATTTCATTCATTCATTCATTTTCCGAACCGCTTATCCTCACAAGGGTCCCGGGGAGTGCTGCAGCCTATCCCAGCTGTCTTCGGGCAGTAGGCGAGGACACCCTGAACCGGTTGCCAGCCAATCGCAGGGCACACAGAGACGAACAACCATCCACTCACACCTAGGGACAATTTTGAGTGTTCAATCAGCCTGCCATGCATGTTTTTGGAATGTGGGAGGAAACCGGAGTACCCGAAGAAAACCCACGCATGCCCGGGGAGAACATGCAAACTCCACACAGGGAGGCCGGACCTGGAATTGAACCCGGTACCTCTGCACTGTGAGGTCGACACGCTCACCACTGGACCACCAGAAGAACTGTAAAACAACACGATGGAAAAGAAAAAAAAGGATGCTCGACGACATAAGTATTGGAACAGTGAGGTAAATTCCTGAAAAATGACATCAATAGATGAGAAGGAGACAACTTTTCCGTCAGGTTCTATTTCTAGTATATACAGCATCTGCTACACCAGTCTTTCATATGGCGTTGGCGCACTGAGTTCAATCGTGGTGATTCCAAGTGGCTCCTTTCAGTCGCTTTAAATGTAGCGTGGCAATCACGCACTAGAATCTCGACATTACAGAAGCACATCTGCAACATGAGGTGGGCACTTGGAGACTGCCCTACACCCCCAATTGTGGGTGTACCCTCCTCTTAACTATGCTGCCCAGTGAGATGATTAACAAAAAAAACACACAATGATTCAGAGCGTTTGGTGCAATACATTACAATAGACCGGCGTCTACCGTGTGCCAGCTGCTTGGAAGTAGTCTGAGCAGGAGGAGTAAGGTCGAGATCTACTTTCTTCTCCAATATCTGCTGCTGCCAGTTTAGCAGAGAGGAAAAACAAAAATCTGTCTCGGTGTAGCTGTGCTGTCTATGAAAATACGCCCTGTAATGTAAATGTAAAGTCGTAACAGATGTTTTTGAGTAGACGAATTATGAGCCTTAATGCTCCATGTTCTCGTTTGCATTGTCTTATCCTCCTTTGGGTATTTAATCTTTTTGTTCTTCATTAAATGTGTTTAAAATCGTTTTCTAACTGATACCATAAGAAAGTTTGACACACAAAAAAAATAAAGGAATTTCACTTGGCTGTACCTGCTCTCAACAAAGGCACAGCGACAGTAGGCCAGTGTTTCTACTGTATCTATCATATACAGCAATGACAAGCCCACATCTCTTCCTCCCCCTTAGCCATCCCAGCAATAGTCTAAATGTCAGTGTTTTCTGGGCTCCTAATGTGTTCCTGAAATAGCATCTCCATTGCTGAGGCGCTGCGAAAAAGGCACGCTGGAGAAAAGGCGTAGTGAGTGTGACTCACCGCAGAGGCAGCAGAAACACTGCCATCCCAAAGCCAATTAAACATGCATGGGGGTGTATGTGACCTCAAAAAAAAAAAAAAAAAAAAACGCAAGGGTAGCGCCTCCTCGCTCTCCCCCCCACCCCCACCCCCCGCTCCTTCCCTCAGTGTTTCACCAATTACAGCAAATTATTCAGGTTGCCCCCTCACATACCTGTTAAGTGTTTTTCTTCCATGTGCTCTCTGTTGGAAAATTGAGGTGAGGAGACAATGAGCGGTAAGTGTGCGCACACTGAGACACACACTGGCCGATGCAAGCAGATGAGGTGGCGTTAGGATGAGCTGCACATGCACACAGAGCACGGTGGCGCGCTCGGGTCAGGGCAGGGAAGCCTGCGTGCATGTTGATGTGATTCTACAAGTCAAAGGCCAGGCCGGCCATTCTGAAGCAGATCTGATTTGGATACGATAAATACTAATTAGCTTTCTCCTCTAATCAACAAAGGAATGGCTGCAGTTATGTATACTACTGTACATCTATTCCTTGGATGTTAACAGTAAGATATTTAATGCTAGCTAGCTATGCTAGTGTTTCCAAACCTTTACAGAGCCAAGGCACCCATTTTATCCTGAGAAAAAAAATCTCACTGAAACAAAAATGTCACAAAAAGTATGAATACTGAAACTGTGAGGATCTTGTCTTATTTTACTCACATACAACATAAATCGCCGGCATGGATAGATTTAAAAAGAAAAGTTTGTAATTAATGAAAGTAGAAGCCGGAACCATTGTGTAAATATTCACTCGTGACACTTCGATTTCCCGGTTGTAAGAAAGGGACTCTGAAAATGTCACGTTCCTCTTCCTGCTCTTGTTTCCCCAGCAGGTGGCAGACTGGAGCCCATCCTGCAGTGTGCACACCTGTGTGCCAATTTGGTCATTATGGAGCCATGTATTTAAGGACCTGCTAACGGTTGGCGTTGCTACTGCTGCTCAAGTGGTAATTTTTCTAGACCTCTCGCTCTCGTTGTATTTGTTCTGGTTCTTTGGGTTCTATGTTTTTGTAAGTGTAGTCTTAGTTTCGTCATTTGTTCTTGCTTCAGGTGAATTGGATTCTTGGCATTTCGTTTGGTAGTCTCGGGGTTATTTCTTCCTTGCCTGTTGCAAGCGCTTTTGCCGTTAAAGTATTGTTTTTCTTTCCCTGGTCATTTTTGGCCAGCGATTTCTGTTTCTACTTTGTCGGTGCGTTTTGTGTGACTAAATATTTTTTGTTACGAAGATTTGTCTGGTGTCTACCATTCTGGGATCCTAAAACATTATTCAGTTCGTTTTCGAACCGTGACAGAAAACCTATTAAGTTACCTTCCACTAAATAAAAATACATCCCTGCATATCTCAGCTCAGTTAGCATCCAAATGATGTCCATAAAAATAATAAAGGTTGACCATGGGACTGATTCTTGTTATCTCTATAAATATATACACACACAAGTATATTTTTATCATTCAAACAAATTAAAAGCTGTCCAGTATCTCGGGACTGATTGTATTCACCTCTGAAGGTTCCATTTTGTTTTCATGTAACAGATTGCAGTTCCACTCACAAATGGGGGACAAATATTCTCTGCATACTTTTTAGTGCTTAGTGGCACGGATGAGGTAAATGGGATGGAAATCCTGAAATGCCACAGCATATATGAATGGGCTGATTTTCTGCATTGAATCAAATTCCAGCTCAGCTTTTAAATGTCATAGTTGCCTTAATTAAGAGGGAGAACAATGTCATATTGGCTCCACAATGGAGAGCGCTCGTTACTGTGCCAATTTTTCCACTAACACTGAACTCTGCTGCTCACATACATCAAGCCTTTAAGCAAGTGGCTGGGAGAGAAGGAGCGTGCACTTTGGAGCACAAGTGTTCAATCTTTTCTTCTCGACAAAACCCATCCATCCATTTATTCTCTATACCGCTTATCCTGCTCAGGATTACGGGCTGACTTCCGCCGAAAGGCAGACCTTAAACCAGTCACCAGTCAGTCGCAGGACACAGACGATCGGTCACACTCGTATTCACACCGTCAATGAGCCACCAAATTCAGGTGAATGTATTACTGCACCATCAGTGACCGTCAGACATAAGATATTTTTTATCAGAAAAAACAAAGATTATAGGATGACTTTTTTGTTGATGTTATTCTAACTGTAAACAAATGTTTGAGTAGCACTCGAGTATATACCTTATAAGGGAAAATTTACCACACTCCTATCGATGATGTATATGGTCGTACTTCTCTCAGACTTATTCGTGCAACGGTTGGCCGTGCACTGTGGCATTTCAGACAGAAGATATAAAACGTGAAAATGTAGCCGAAAAATCTATGTAATCCAGTTACGCCCACCGAGCGAATGACAATGCAAGATGGCTGCCGGTGGCCTCACTTCTCGCTACGGCGAGAAAGCGCCATTGTTCGTCCATCTATATATGTAAGTCCGTGTATGTAATACATGTGATGAAAAAGTGACCAAAAAATGAGGTACGTAACAAAATACAATGCATGCAATTAAATTAATGACACCCTCTCAAATATCAAGAAAGCATTCAGTGTGACACATTGCACGCCGCAAACTACAGTAAGAATAACCATACTAGACCTATTGAACCTCCTAAAAAACAAACAAAAAAAAAAAAAACCAAAACTTTTGTCTTGAACTAAAGGGCAAAAACAAATTGAACATATATTAATTAACGACATCAGCACGCACAGGCTTCTGTGAGTGGTGTGTGTGTGTGTGTGTGTGTGTGTGTGTGTGTGTGTGTGTGTGTGTGTGTGTGTGTGTGTGTGTGAGGGGAGTCTGAGAAACATGTCACCTTGTAAGACATCCCAAATACGTTCCCTTGAAGGAAAGAAACTGAGAAACCGGAAAGATAACACAGCCAGGCAGCACTAAACGATCAGAGTGCTCCAGCAGAGATATGACCCACATAGACCAGTACTCATTTAGTCATCCTGTGACTGGCAGGAAGACAAAGAGGAGAGGAGGTGACAGAGGGAGGGTAGCTGTTAGGGGCCTGCAATGACTTTAAAAGACAGCAAAAATACATTTATTAAAAACAGTCTTTTGATGTTTCATCTTCTCTCTCTCCCCTCATCATTAATTTATGTCCGTTCATTTTTCCATGAAGCGTATTTGAAAGTATGTTTTCGCCAAGCGGCACAGTTTAGCTAAGGACCAAATGGCTCATCCATCCATCCAGAGAGGTGGTGGACTGGTCTTGCTCGCCAGTCAATGGCAGTGCAAATATTGACAAACAATCATCAGACAATTTAGCGTCTTCAGTGAACCTAAACGTGCCAATTTTTGGAATATGTGAGCGAGCTGAACTACCTGGAAAAAAAACCTCTGCAACCTAACTCAAGGAACGAAACTCGAACCCCAGCAGCAATACATTCTAACCACTAAGCTACGTTGCTGCCGTTAGCTGCAATAAATGTTTATTAAGTCCAAGGTGATCTTAAAGCAAAGGAGGACATCCTTTGCTAAAAAAAAAAATAACAGTACACCTAGAACCTGGACTGGTTGCACTGACCCGGAAGGAATAGAGCTTACACCAGCAGTATTAAAGTCAGCCATTGAAACACTAAACCATGATGACGGTCATGTTTGTTTGTGAGTCTAGTTAGCGTATGACCTGCACTGGTGCTGTAGTGGTACATGTTGCTGCCTTTCCCGTAGATGAAACAGATATGGTTCCCAACTGAGGGGACTCGCCACAAACACAACACATTTCTGTCTGACCTTTGGCTTAATGGCCTACTGATGTGCTTGATGTTGCGCAGAGTCAAAATTCAGCCAGTGCCCTGTTGGGATTGACAGGTGTGCAAGACACACGGTGCTGCAAGCTGCACTTGTAGGCTTGCACAGATGAAAGGCCTGAATTTTGAATTGAATCAGACAAGCGGAAAGCAGCTACCAACAGCAGGTTACAATAAGTTCCTATTCTTGTATCACGAACAGCAGCAATCTTTGAAAATAGTACAATAGATGTGCCTTAGATGTTGCTTGCACTATTTTTATTTGCTGCTGAACCACTGCGATTTTGTTGTTGTTGTTGTTGAGAAATCAACTCTACTCTCGCAATCTTCTCTCTTCTTGCCCAGAGATTTAGCAATGCAGCCACTACTTCCTTTACTAACCTTAAAAAGTAAGGTTTGGTACCTTGGCTCCCCTTAAGGCCCACTCATAGTGCAGGCTCAAAACATTAGAGTCTCCTGGGGAAAGTGCTGCAATGTCTTAGTCAGTAACTGCAACAAAAAGTCTTGCCTTGGAGTCAAGATGGTCCCATATGAGCTTGTCCAACATCCAAATTATTCCTGCGAACCTCAGCCGGTGTGAACGATACACGGCCTCTGTCTTTTATACCGTATATATGTTAAAAGTAGGAGACAAGCCTGAGGCCACTGATGGGCCATAGCTTATTTTCCCAGGAGAAGAAGAAGAGCAGAACAAATCATTCCTCCATCTATTTTACTGGACTCCACCTTTCATTGGACAGCTGCTTTGTTGCCTGCTTGGTCATAAATAAGCACCGGTAAAGGTATAAATCAAAATCATGATGCAATAGGATTCCGCAAGAAAAAAAAAAGTTATCGTAGGTTTACAGGTTTAGGTGCGACATGTAGTGCAGTGGCCATAAACACAACTTCCATACTGTCGACCTTCCACTTCTCCTTACTGAAGAATTTGTCCTCAGTTGAAAGTGATTCTATTCAGTGAGGATAGAGCATAATAATAATAATATACACCATCAGTCAAAGATGTGGATGTGGGTTCTCATTCAATAGCTTGAGAAGGTGCATATTGTAGTATATTTTAGATGGCTAGCTAGCTAGCTAGATAGATAGATGATATAACCATTATCAATCCCTAAATGGGGACATTTGTTGAAATTCTATCTCTCTGTCTCGCTATCTATCTATCGATCTAGCTAGCTATCTAGCTAGCTAGGTGTCTTAGATATGTCTCTCCCTTCCTGTGGATGGTGTCTGTGTTGTCTAATCAAACCAGTGAATTATCGAGCAGTGGCCGCAGGTATTTGTGGTATGGTAGATTAATTCCCTGGCAGAGATAGAATGGCCATACAGGGTTCCGCAGTTTTTCGCTCCTTCTGCGGCAACATGACCCAAATTTGTATGCAAGTACTGTAGATTGTCAATAGCGGTGTAGTCAAGTCAGAATTAGAGTACATCTTTTTGTAATCCATTGCTCTTCCTGTCTCGCAGTATCCTATATATGTTAACATTTGAAAAGTAGGTTTAAAGACTTAAACAAAAATAAGTACAAAACCATGGGTAGGAAGTGTTTTTCTATATTTCATTTTTATACTTGAATGTCATGAGCTACATAGCAGAGCATGAGGTACACCAACAGTGTTTGTATTTCATCCCAAATTTCCATCTCAAGTATGCGAGGTGGAAGAAAAAGCCTCAAAGCTATGTCAGTAATTTATTTGTTGGCAAACAACTTTCACTGTTACAACAAATATTAGTTATGAGATCATTCAACTTGGAACCCATACAAAAAGAATAAATAATCAGCAATAATATTGTAATAATCAACATGATCGTAATAATTTAAAATAAAATTTAAAAAAAACAAACAAAAAACAACCTCCCAGTGCCACTTTATTTACTCCTGCATAAAGTCAGCTCTTTTTCCTCCAAGCTTGTTTTTGCTTTTTTTCAACGGATAAACAGATAAATAAATAATTTCTCTCTCGGGGAACTTGGAAGGGGCTTGTGGGATATATGTGCAAGCTACTCTTAATACACTTCTGAAATTTCCCTCCTAAATAAGTAAACATTGGCTTTAACATTAGCCAGCGCTGTAGTGTGCAGAGTTCTTTCAGTACACGTTGACGTTGTTTAAAAAAACAAAACCAAAAAAACATGGCATTTTTTTCTGGTTTTTACTTTCGAGGACATTTAATCCCAACATGTTTTGATGAACAATGACATGTTGACTAGTACAGCTAGAGAATGTCAAATGCGAGAGTATTTGGCAATAAAAAGTATATGCTTCGTGTATTAGTTGCTCAAAAATACCTGGTGTGTTTTTCTTACCCAGGTGTTATCCCCATCCCCACCCCCAACTGCCCTCCCTCCTTGTGCCTAAAGGAACGAAATACGTTAAATTAAAACAAAAAAAGTCAATGAACCCCACTTCCAGTAAACGTGTTCCCATGTTAATCGCTCCTATTTTCCCTTTTCACTACATAGTGTAAAATATATAGTAATCATTTGCAAAATGTGAGCGCGGTGTCACTATAAAAGGACCAGAAAGAAGTGTGCGTAGGGTAAATGCATATTAGTCAGAGTGCAAAACTGTCTCGATGAAAGATTGTTCTTTTTCCACTCCGTTGTCCATCGGTGACAGTTCCGAACAGTTCCACAGACAACTGACAAATAAGAATTGGTCATATGCAACATTTGACTCTGTATTTCTATACAATACATCGAAATGATTTCATCATTTCATTATAATTCTTTGATAACTGAGAACCTTTACAGAAGAAAGAAGAAACAACCCATTGTCAACCCCAACCCTCCTTTTTTTTTTTTCTTCCTTTTTTTTTTTAACCTGTAGTCCCGGATTTACAAGCTCTCTTCATTGTTGTTAGCGAAATAAACAGCAGCCGCAATCACAAGAACTCGCAGGAAGGAACATATGACACCAGCCTGGACACGACTCCCGTTGAGCAGATATGAACAGGAAGAGAATTGAGAACATCAGAAAACATATGGGTACAGTATGGTTGCTATTTTTCTTTTTTTTTTTTTTTTTTAAATGTGTGCAGGTCCCCCACTTGATTGGCAGGTAGTGGTGCAAGGCCTTGCCCGAAGCCAGTCCACGTTGTGGCTTTGTCCTGTTTGATCACCCCAGAACGTGTCTTTTGCGTGTGAGCGGCATACGGGCACGAGCATGAATCCTTTCACCAGGGGAATTGGGTGGGGGTGGACTTGAGGGTTGATATTGTTGCTCAACCTCAGTTGTGGTGAGAGACTATACGATATGCTGGGGGTCCACATTAGATAACTTTCAGGTCTAATCCAAGATTCCAATTAAACACATAGAATTACAGATCCCTCCCCTCTCCTCTCCCTTCCATGGTTCTACTCCTGTTTGAAATTCACAAAGTGTCTCCCAGCGTGACAATACATTCAGCCCCTGTCTTGTCTTGAACCATACACATTAAACGCAGGACTCAGTCCAGGGGCGGACCTGTTCGGTCTGTCAGTCAACAACA
Source organism: Hippocampus comes (assembly GCF_001891065.2). Taxonomy (NCBI): domain Eukaryota; kingdom Metazoa; phylum Chordata; class Actinopteri; order Syngnathiformes; family Syngnathidae; genus Hippocampus; species Hippocampus comes. Next base: position 9,397,562 of record NW_017842060.1, on the reverse strand, counting down.
CACGAGTGGAAGATTGTGAGAGTAGGCTTAGGGAGGGATAGGAGTCTCTCGGTGAGCTCTATAGACTGGTGACCAGGTGGGAAGGGTCTAGAGGGGGTTCCTCCGGCGAAGAATCAGACTCCTCCTTGCCGCCGGACACCATGTATCCGTCACTACCTCCACGGCCCATGTGGTAGTAGCTCTGCAACTCGTGCAGGTGGTTCCGGGAACCCAGGTTCGGCATGCTCTTGTAGTAGACGTCATCTAACTCGGGAGCTGTGGCACTCTTACAGGGCTGCAGTTCGCCGGAGCTGTCTTCCTCGCCGTCTGTTAAACCGTTCATCTGGCCATCCGGGAGGTCCGTGAGAACCGGCATGCTGGTGTACAGCGAGTCTCTGTGGTTGGGCGAGTGCGTGTGCTCGTCGGTCTGCTCATTGGTCAGCAGAGGGAAGAAGCTCTCGCTGGTCTCCTGCGGGATGCGGCGCGGTCTTGAGTAGCTATGCGGGGGAGGCGGTGGCGGGTGGCTGTCGGGTGGAGGGGGGCGCGGTGGCAGGAGGGGTGCGTTGGATTCTTCTCGGATTATCTCCAGACCCAGGTTCTCCTCGTGGGGGAAGGCCGAAGGGTTGTCCAGCACCATGGGACCGCCATCCTCTTTACCGTTGCCCATGCAGCCACTGACGCCGCTGCTACTGGAGCTACTGCTGCCTCCTGCCATACTCCCTGAAGGAAAAGATTTGTGGTTCGGATTTCACTCTTCGCAATCAAAAACACCTTGCGCCTTTCCATTCAAATATGTCCATTCAATCATCGTTTTATCAGGTGAACGTGTAAAACATCACTCGAAGTTGCAACTCTTTTTCAGTGCCGAGTCAAAGTCAAGAAGAGGTGGGACTCATCATCTCATGATCTAACCAATTAGGTATGTTCATTAGTGTAAGACTCCACTCATATTGTCATGTATTTTTTAATGTTTTCATGACAATGGTTAACTTCTCTTCCAGTTGTGTGATTTGAGTGTGTGAGGCCCATCTGCGGTGTGAATTATTTTTGTCCGACACCTTTGTCAATTAAGTGTTTTTATGTCTCAATATTGACAGTAGCTGACTGATTTTTACACTTACAGTTCATGCTACAGGTGAGATTGTTAACAAACATATTAGCGTCAGTAAAAATGTTTTTTATGTTTTGTAACTAACATTTCCCATGGGAATAACTGGAGGTTGACCAGCATCCTTCAAGGGATTGCGCTCCACCTTTGAGATTACACGGTCTGACCTCTATACAGTATTGGTTTCTTATGAGACATGAAATGGGATTGCTTGAAGATGGGATCTTACTGAGCGGCAAATATTTGTGAACGCTTGCACACATAGCGAATTGGGGATTTTTGTCAGGGTTTGCTAAAGGCCACAAAGGGCTGCAAAGGTGGTCGCAGACAGGTCTTACATGTCACAAACAGTTTTTCTTATCGTCAAGAAAGTTTGAACACGTTTAAAATTTTTGCAACATTTTCATTCTGCTGTTCAGGTCCTGCCTCTGTGAATTTCAAAAGAAGAAGTCACCTCCGTTGGCCATGCTGCTGTTGACCAGTTTGTTCATCAAGTTGTGACTGCGCTCGCTGGTGACCCTCTCGTGGTTGTTGAGGTAGGAGGGGATGTAATTGGAAGTGAGCTCCTTCAAGATCTTTTTTTCCAAGGTAGTCTCTTTGTGGTTGCTATGGGTGCCGTAGCCGCCGCTCCGGTCTAAAATTTGCACACAGTCACTCAAGTATTCGCCGCTGGCCATGCTGTAGTTGTTGCCATGGTTACCATTAAGGGGGAGTGTGTCCATAACACTGGAGTCTCTTGCGTTGTTCAAGATGCCCTCTGAAGTACAAATGGTGGAAAATGAAACATAAAAAATGGATTAAAATCTTTTAATGTAGTAAGTGGATATCTCAGCGGAAACATGAATAAGTGAAACTATTCGCATGTGATAGCATAGAGTTTGCATCGAATTGAGGATTCACAAGAAGCACTGGTATTTATTTATTTTTTTTGTCCAATACTAGAACCAGTTAGATTTTATAAAATTACTCTCATGACAAATGCGAATTTAACAGCAAAATAAGTTTAAGTAACATTGAATGTCAATGAATTAGAACTCAATTTAAAGACAAAACCTATTGCACTTTCATTCAAGCCACTCACATGTCTATAAATTAGATCTACAACATTTGAGTGGCTTCATAAAATGCGTTAAAAACATTTTCCAAGCCAGCAAATGCAGAGATTCTGTATGAAATCGAATCAGCCAATGAAACGATACTTTGCAAAGGCTGACAGCCAAACCAAACTTCTTGGCAGGAGATAAACAAATTTGCTTCAGAAGCGAGACATGAGAAAAGGAAGCCGATGTTATTAAAGTATTAATTTAGCCCGTACTTGTGTCTCTGTAAGATGCTATTGGACGCATGAGGGAGAAGAGAGAAAAGAGACATAGATGTGAGGTCAGACATCAGAACAACAGACGCAAATCGGAGGCATGGTTAAGGTACTCTGTTTTGCTACATTGTTAGTATATTGCTATCATATGCTATCATTGATTTACAATATTTATCACACAGAATAAACATTGCAGAATGCAGTGACAACATTCCACACTACATGCACAGAGCCAAAGCGAGTATGTGACGGTGCAAAAAATGGCATGGTGGCTCCCAAGTATCGTGAATGTGCCATGCAGTGTTTAACTGTCATGTAAAGCAATTCAGGTAGTAAACACTTTCCCACTACATGCCGTGAACGAACCCATTCAATGCGTATGCGCTGCCTTGGCGCGAGGGTTCAATGCCATGCCAGATAGACACGTGCGACATAATCGAAAAATGCTCAGTTGGAACGCAGACTGTAAATGAATCGCTGCACTGTTGTGACATCTCGATGCATCCAATAGGAGAGATGATGGCGGAGTGATTTCAGAGTGACAACCGCAAGATATTTGGGGATGTTCGACAGTGAAAACAGCATGGAGGAGAAATGGAGGAATCAATAATTAATGCAATGTCTCAGTGTCTGAGCTCCGAGACACAAGACAGATGTCATGTCGTGATGTGGTTAAAAAAAAAAATGCACAGCGATGCAGGGAGATCTACTTTGGGTGCACCCTGTTTGTTGGATGTGGTCGAAATGGGTGATTTTAGCTCCCTGCTCAAACTGAAGGTTACCGTGAAATGCTCTTTATTTGGCTGTAATTTAACAAGGCTATTGCAGTTTATGGAAATGAACAGAATAACTCAAACTACAATTGAAAAAAAAACTTTTTCGTGAAGGAAATAAAAGAAAAATAAAACAAAAAAGCTTGAAAAAACAAACAAAACTAATCGGAACTACCGCTTCCATTTGTAAAACTAAAGTGATTATAATGATCGTAATACTGTCCTTAGTTTTTGTCTTTGTCAATAAATATATCTGACCTTTCGGTGTTCTTTCCAAATATAACAGTTGTTTGAGGAATGTAATTTACTTTATTACACAGTGCTTAGTGACCTTTTATTTTGTTCCATCTTGTACTCCACAAATACCCCATATATTTAAAAAAAAAGAAAATCTAATAAACTAATTGATTAACACTAATAAACATGGTACTCAAACAATCTTTATTATAAATAAATACAACCTAACAAGCTTGCTCTAAAAATAATTTAAAACAAATTAAATTAACAATCAATAATGACAACAAAGTGTATGCAGAAAAAGTGGTTAAAATTGCATGACTGTCTGTGTCTTATGTGTTGTATTATTTTGTTATTTTATGTTAACTGTTCTGTTGATGGCGGCGCGGGTACCCGCAGTGGCTCCTCTGCCTCCAGTGGTTGCAATGTGGTTGAGAGGAAAGAAATTTCTTCTGTGCTCTATGTCGCACATAGAGCATATTTGACAATAAAGCTGACTTGACTTGATGTAAAAAAACAAAACAAAACAAAACAAAGCAAAAAAAAAAAAAAAGGTCAAAATGAAATAAAAACAAACTATAACGAAAAACTATTGTAAACCTGTAGCTTCACACATGAGCCTAAACCAACCTACATCCTGCTGTATAATTAGAATCGGATGAACTCATACCTTTCTTTTCGTTGCTGCTCATCTTTTCCTACTCATCTTCCTCCACATCTTCCTCATTGTAAGCAATGAGAAAAGCCACCATGCTACTTCCTGCTTTGTCACTTTGTCACTGGTGCCAAATATGGGCTAGCTTGCACTGTGCTGCCATCATCCCTGCACCGTCCTGTTCCCCTACCCTTGGAGAGCAAGCCGTGCAAACTCAACGCAGCGTGTAAGCACCTTTGGCGATACACCAATCTAGTATTTTTCACCGAATAATTTCAATATTCTAAAGTAGGGATGAACATTCGTTATTGGATGTACTGGCTTGATGGGCAAAAGCAAGAAAGGAAATGTTTCATCTTTTTAAATATTAGTTTTTATGTGACAGGTGAATCACTCTGGAAAGCTCCCGTTTCCAAAATGTATTGAGCAAAATAATGTTGCCCAGAGGAGTGACGTGATGTTTGTTTGGCTCAAATTGCCTTGGCTGACATCATGTTATTCTTTTGATTGCACAATAGTTGAAACTTGGCGAACAGCATCTCTGTCAATCAAATCCTCAAAACAATTAACTAAGACCATTATTCTTTAATATTTAGACAAAATTTGCCGACGATCAGTGAATAAATTCTTCTGCCCATCGCCATTGCAGAGTGATTCCCCGATTATTTCACCGCAGAATTCAACATCACAATAACACAGTCATGCCAAAATGAATTTAATCGACTTTTGCTAATGCATTGCATGCAGTACATTAAGAATAGGAACATCAGGCACACCTTGGGTGTTGTACATGCCCACAGCAGGGTTGTTATAGACTGCAGAGTCCCCCAGGAGAGTGTTATAAGGATTGTTAGTACCATGGGGACGAAGGAGAGCATTAGTTATAAGATGATTAGCCATGGTTCCTGGTACAGGCAGATAGAGAAAGGAAGGAGGGAGGGGAAAAGCAACAGCCGAGTTAAGAGACGAAAAAGAGGAGGAGAGGAGGCATTTGGAGATTGAAGGCAAGAGAGAGCATGTAGATGCGGCACGGTGGGAGTGAGTACAGCAAGAGTCAGAAAAAGATGAAGAGCGAGTGTGTGGAGGAAAGAGGGAGAGAAGAGGACAAGTGAATCAAACGAGCAAACACAAGTCGAGGAGAAAGCCTGAGAAAAGCGAATCAAGTCATTCCTGCAGCCACAGGTCAAAGCAGGGGAGGAGACACACACTTATACAGTGGGCTTGCCATTGCTACAAAAACATGTTGCAACTCATTCATATGACATCTTCTGTACATAGATGTACAATATAGCAAGTAAAGTAAACACACTAAATTGTTTTCAAATCCTAATGTGTGAATATTGTGACCCGGAAACTGTCTAAAAATGGATGCAAACCCTGAAACGAATGATTGGATAAAAAGCCTTTTGCGACAATTCATTATTATCGCGGGTTAAAATGAAGGGAATCACCTTCAAAAATATTTGATTGTACAATGTCATTTTTACTCAGGTGAAATTGTATTCTGTAGTGCATGTTATGGCAGCCTTGGGCAAAGTGGATAACAGCTAAAAATGACCTGAATGTTAGCAACAAAATGGTTCCAAAAAGGGAATGGTACCATGCCATTTCCAAAGCCATATAGTGTCCGAGAACTTGCACTGTGTATGCTAAGCAGCGCCCTGCACTTCACAGGACTGTATACACTGTACAGTAGGTGTGACAAAGATGAGGAGGAGTAGATGGGTATGCTGGTAAGGAGGTGCTAACACTTCCTTCTCTAAGTGTGTGATAATTCAGACGCTGACACTCCGCGTCTGCTTTAGCATCCATCTGTCATGCTAACAGCTTATTAGTGGCCTGGAGGAAAAGCGAGCACACCTCAACTTGGAGACTAACAAATGGAAGTGCGAGTATATTTCACTATTTGGATGACACACACTTCATTTATAGCACTGCTTTGACCTTCACGGGAGTGGCGGCAGTAGATATCACTGAATGCATCACTGAGTGAACTATACTACACGTATCTGTTACACGCGCACTCACTGGACACTTCATTGGGTCGATCTGTGCCATGCAGAGGTCCAATAAAAGAGCATCAGCAACGTCTGCCTCCACAAAATGTGCCCTAGATGATCTCTGAAATGTTCTTATACATTCCACAAGTGGTTAGAAGCACAATTGAAGCGTCGTTGAAATTTGATCCGCCCGTTAGCAAATCCGAAAAAGAAGATCATGTTTTTGTTTTGAAAATTCTGTTCAATGAAAGCGTGCTTGCTGTTTCATCAAATACAGTATGCACCCTAATGCTGAAACGAACACAGTGTTCCGTTGCGGGACGCGTGGACTCCTACCACTTCACTAAATGACAGCTTATGATAGCTGAGCCTTTTGCTAGCAATAAAGAGGATACATTGACAGTGATGGGGAAGCAAATGTGTGGTATCACACAGTTACCTCTGTTAAGTGTGGCGGAGCTGTTTATGTCTCCTGTGATGAAGGAAGACTCCTGTTTCCTCACGGTGTCATTCCACATCCGCCTGATTCGACTCTACGCACACATAGGAGGAAGCCAGACAGAAAAGGGAAGAGGAGGAAGTGGTGTGGAGAAAGAGGCAAAACCATAATGAGAAAAGGAAGAAAGAACAGTAAGGCAGTGTTGGGTCAATGTAACACACATTTTTGAAAAAAAAAAAAAAAACAATATCAAAGGGTGTGATGTTCAAAAAATGGGCAATTAGCATGGAAGGGCAACCAAAAAAAAAAAACCTGAAAACAACAAGCAGTAAAGGGATAATAGGGAGTGTATCCACCCGTCTATTCAATTTACACTTCAAAACAGTTTGCCAGCATCTACAGCATAGGCACAGCTGTGAGTCAAGGCTGAAGCGAGCTCCACTTTCAACTCAAAAGGAACTAAAAATGTACCTAGCGACAATGAGTTCAACGTGCCAAATTGGATCTACAGTTGAAAGTGAAACGCAATAGCCCAAAACCCTGCTAGCGTGCAGCTGTCTCACCTGAGATTCTGCTGTGCTGTAGCGTCCAGGTGTGCAGGCAGGTAAGCTCACCTGTGAGCCTGTCGAGTAGCGGCCAGGTGTCCGCGAGGTGGTGGTCTTGGAGGAGGAGATGGAAGTCTCCACGCTTTTGCCGCTACAGCAGTGAGTACGCAGACACTTGCCGTACTCTTTACGCACCTGCAGATGGTGGGGAGATACTCGTTCTTATTGGAGTAGTCAGTTGCAGACCGTATTTTAAATAAAGACCAAATGAAAGATTGCAGGAAAAATACAACACTCTTTCCGTTTAAACTTCAGCAATTTACTAAACAATGTACAAAAAAGATTGGGCACTGACAGAGACCATCACAATTGCTCAAATTTAGACACCCCTATCCCCCACCCCCCGCCCACCCTTCTTGTTTTTAACTGTAGAATTTGTTGAGAAAATCATTTTATCCCCCAAAGGCTAATTAATGGAAAACTTAGCATCTGCCAGTAAGCTATACAGATGAAAAACGACAGGCTGACGCACTCCTTTTGCAGCGAAACCGCTGTGGCAAACAAAGTTATTCATCCGCTGGATATGGCAGGGCATTGCTGACCGCTCCTAGTGCAGTCGCCATTTATCTCAATGATGATTTGCATCGGTTTCCCTCCAATTATTATTCTTGATATTGATACAGTATGCATATTAGGAAGACTAATGTCAATTTGTTTTCAGACATGGCAAATCCAATGTATACCCTCAACCAAGAAAGTGTAATTGCCGATAAAGACCCGAACGGGAAAACAAACGCTGGAAAAAAGGTGCAGAGAATTTTGCTCATCTAATGTCGCATTTGTTTTTAGTATATACCTTTTTGTCAATAATTATTTCAAATGCAGGCTGGGAAAATCATTTATATTTTAGAATATCGAATAAAATGCGAGAGGGGGTTAACAAGGGCTACACAGATTTCTGATGATGCCACATGGCCATCACCATTGCTTTTCTTTAGCCCGTCCATTCCGTTTTGCATAGCATTCATTACAGACATTCCTAAGGCAAAGTTGTGTGGTTTGGTTAAATATGAAACATTTTCACAACAATTCTCTTCATTTTATGTTTATTTTGACGGTAAACTTCAACTGGATCTAAAAAACAAACAAACAAACAAACAAAAAAAAACATTAAATTATCCGAACAACAGCACGTATCCTGAAGAAAATCGTATCTCACTGCACCACTATAACTCGATTTCCATTATTTCCAATGATTGAGAATGTATTCTATAATTTTGACCAGCAGCAAGGAGAAAATTAAGTTCCCACCGTATTTCACTGTAACACTGAGGTCCAAGTCAGCACAGTGATTAACAGTGAGGAAAATCAATTGAAAAATGACCTATTTAATTTCACTGCAGTTAATGTACAGTTTGGATGAAAGCTGGAAGACTGACAATTGTGGCTGAGTATTTGAACAAATACGAATGTGATTCTCTGCCATCCGGAGGTCTTTTTTTTTTTTTTTTTTTACATCGAAGAAAAGATACATTTCGGAGAACATTATGGTTATGTGCCGCACTGACAAGAAACCTATACGGACTGGAGTGGACTGTGGCCACATCCTGCGTCTACCCGCAGCTTCGATGGGACAAAAATAATGGCTTCATTTGATATATTACCCTGTGAACTGCTGAGGTTTCCTGAACAAACATCGACTCCATCAAAATGTCGGTATTACAGGATTAACTTTAGAACTTTCCCCATTATCACTGACCCAACTTTATGACTGCATTTGTAATGCCCATATTCCTCCAGGAGTCATATGATGCACTTGTACACACAAAACATCTGCATTTAGATCCTAATCAAGTTAGAACAAATAGCACCGTAATTACTTTTTAACAAGCTTGTTGGATTGGCAGCCGTGTTTCGCCGCATGCTCTGTTTGAACAGCTGTGTGGAGAGCCACGCCGTGCATCTTGGGAGAAACCATGCTGGGCTGCAGCCAAAGAAAACCTCAGCACGGTTCGAAGGACATCTCTCTAGACACTCGATCTGATGGCCTTACACATACCTTAAGTAGATCTGCGACACACGCAGACGCACAAACATGCACATGTGTGCACGCACACGCACATACACTGAAAACCCAAAACCCTCAATGGGACTGACGCCACATGAGTGTGTATTGAGTATTGCATAAATGTTATCGCCAGATCCTGCTCCTCTTCCATCGGCAGTGACAAAGTGTGGGAGCTGTTGAAATATGACAGGACTTGTAGATTCCTCCTGCAAACCGCATGTAATTAAAATTTGAACCCCCCCCCCCCTCGAAAAAAAAGCATACTGTATATTGGGGCTGCAATTAACAATCGCACTGCTCAACAGTAAATTATAATGAGGAATGGCATGATGTGTCCCTTAACATATTTTTGATGCTTATTTAAAAAATGTCTTTACTTTGTTTCGAGCACATCAGGTTTTTGAGTTATTTCCATTTTTTTGCGTCCACCTGTTGCTGAACCTAACCCTTAATTCACATTATGATATACATGACTATGTTTCATTATGACTGTTATTATTATTATTATTATTATCACCATGGAAAACTAATGTAACAGAGAAAAAAACTAGGGCAGATGTGGAATCACTGCAAAAAAAATAATCTGGAAAAGTTTACTTGCATCTCTGGTTAAAAAAAGGACTACCGGTAAACATTTGTTGACGAGTGTGATTTTCATAATCGATTGACACGTCAATTATGATCTTGATTAATCGATGAATCAGATATTAAAAAAAAGTCTTAATTCCCATCCCTTTATTCAAAACAATATTTCAAATCGGCAGTGAAGAAAATGCACTCATGTCAGTTCAATATGATCCCATTATGGGTTTGGTCTTTAACAGTCGACAGAAAATCTGACCAAAAAAAAAAAAAAAATTGATGATGATTGTTTTCAAGAGTGGCGGCACTAGTTAGCATGTCCGCTTCACAGAAGAGGTCATGGGTTTGATTCTGGGCTCCGGCCTTTCTGTGTGTAGTTTGGATGTTCTCCCTGTACCTTTGTGGGGTTTCTCCGGGTACTCCAGTGTCTTCCGACATTTCAAAAACATGCATGGTAGGTTAAGCGAACACTCTATTCTGTTCATCGGTGTGATTGTAAGTCCAAATGGTTGTTTTGTGTGTCCTGCCTACTGCCCGAGGACAGCTGGGACAGGTTCCAGTTCGCTCGCGACCCTTGTGTGGGTAAGCGAATCAGATAATGGAAGGTTGGGTGTATTGTGTATTTGTATGTGTACAGTATGCATCCTAACTTATCTCAACCATAAGCTCACCATAGCCCAATATATCTAAAGGGGTTCGTAAGGACATTGTGTCTTTGGGAGGAGCTTTGTTGCTGATCAAATTAAAAACTACTCTGATAATAATATTTCAAGAACATATGATATAAAATATTCACATGTATTAATTGTAATGCATGATCAAAAGTTGAGGAAATGGATACCATGTGATTTGAATAATTATATCAACGGAGACACTAATTAACCGATTAAATATCGAGTACGCCATTTGTGCGCCTTGATCACTCTGTTCACTGCAATCCATTTTATACGCCGCATGTTACTCACCTTTTTCTGCAGAATGCAGTGGAAGATGAAGATGAACATGCCCTGCAGCGAGTTGAAGATGGTGAAAAGATAAGCCATGATGACGGTGCTTTCGTTGATGTACATCAGACCAAAAGCCCAGGTGAGGCCCAACAGACACAGCAGGGCTATGGCCCCGATCACCCAAGACCTGCAGGAAAGGGAGGATCTGTGAGAAAAGCTTTTTTCCCCCCTTGTGCTGCACTCCGCACACTACAGTCTTTGAAAAGAATGATGATTCTCTAAATGCGTCAAACATAAAGGTCAGTAGAAGCCATGGCTAATGGACCCCTATTTCAAACAGAGTACTTTTCCGTTTGCGCTATGCTAACCTTATCGCTTGCCCTCGATCAGAAAATGCTCTTCAGCCAACTGTGATGCAACATGGTGCCATAAAGGATGAGAAAGGGGTTAGGGAGGGTTACCTAAATCCCTGACAAAGTTGGATGAAGAAACCCGATTGTGGTTTTCCTGAAGAGTTTCAAACTCGACCTGGAAGCGTCAAACATCACAAATGCGGAGAAAGGTGGGACAGGCCACAACCTCACTGATAGCAGCGCTATCGAGAAGACTTTTTTCCAAATCCTGAAATCTTTAATGGGATCGGCTCTTATCGGCGTTTTCAAGTTCCATTAAATTAATATTCGACATCAATCCATTTACTCTACTGCGTTACTTTGTTACGAGAAATGCAAACCACCTTTCTACCGTGCTGCCCTTTCTTATATAGACTACATTTATCAAAAAATCAGAATAACAGAGGACAAGGGAAACAGATCGATGGCCAAGCCACAGGGTGCTGTCACACTTCCCTGTTTCATGCTGTACATTTTTTTTTTTTTTTTTTTACTTTTAAGCTTAAATCGGTCTGTTCTAAATTTAGCTGTATTGCTTTTCACTTCCTCCCGTTCAGTTTTTTCCCCTATGCAGACATATAGAGGCCAGCCTGGGAAAGCAAACACTATTTATTTTCTGTCTGGCACAGATTTTCTCTTACTTTTTAAGGTTGCCGCATTCTTACAGTGCCAAATGTTATTTTGCAGTTCGGTCTGCTTTGCCTGCTGTGAATTCCACTCTATTCTTTTATGCAAATGTGCAGTATTGACGTGGTAATTTTGCAAACTGGGACCCACTCAGATCACTTTCCCTCTGGGATGGATTTTTTTTCCTTTTTTTTTTTTGCTTCAGATGATCTTGCTTCAAACTTTACAACATTTTTCGACAGACCCAACTGCTAGTCTAGCCGTTTAATTACTTGCAAACCATGCTGGTTGCTTTCGTATAAAATCCAGTACGCCTCCACTGCACACCCGAGCATAATGAGAGTGCGTCAAAATGTGTGATCCAAATAAGAGCTGGTTACTACGGGCATGCCTACAGCATGTGTGAGGATTCAACGGGCAGCAGGTTGGGGGATATTACGGGCATCAGAAAGCGACGTTTCCCCACAAAAGGTCACCGTTTCTGCTCCATGCGATTGGCTGACTGGCCAGTGATCACCTCCCATGGAAGGAATAGAGACAGAATGAGCGGGGGGAGTATAGCAAAGGATTTTAGCGAGATATTAGGAGAGTCGGGAGGAAGGAGGAGAAACAAAAGAGGAGAGTAAGTGAGTGCGACTGGGGTGATTGATTTGATGTTGCCCTCTCTGGCACCATTCAGCCGAGACATAAGCGCCAATAAAGCCCGTCTGCCGACCCTCTCCAATAAAGGAGCACGCTCATCCCTCTTTTCCTTCCTTCTGTGCCCCCTCTCTTCCCCCTCGGTGCTCCCTTAAGTCAGCCTCCCAGCTGCTTCCCCTCGCTCACATCTAACCAGTGCAACATTTCAACAGCACGTTGGGCAAGTTATATGGGTCAAAGAAACAGCTCACAAACGTCACACGTGTTCAAGTAATTCATATTCCAGGGAGATGAGTAGACACGACCGGGTCTATTAAGGAAGGGAAGCTGCTTCTACAGACACATAAGCCGACAGGCAAACCATTCAAAATGTCTGCGGGGCATCTTGATTGGAGAACGGCCTTACCAAAGGCAACGTATGATCTCTTGAAATTAAAGAGACAAAGAAAACAAAAAGGAAGGAGAGAAAAAAAGGGCACAATTCTGATTATGATTAATGAGGAAATGGGACATGACGAATAAAGCCAACTAGATTACAATCTATTCAACCTTCAGCATATTCAGAGAAAGCAAGAATATCATTAAAAATGTTGGAGGGGGGAGGGCGTCCGATTCTTTAAAGTGCTCTTTGATTTTAATCTGTCATCAGGCCTTTTGATCACATCCCCCAGAAAGGCACTGAAGGAAACATCCTGTGGTTGCTCCTTAATTTCTGAAATGCCTCCGAGCGCTGTCGCCAAAGGAGACGGCGGCCTCGGTGTTTATAAGCAACAACGAATGATCCCACCGTCTCGTGATTGACTTTAAACATTGCGCGCCGCATGTCGGCGGGCCACTCGCCACTGAGCTGCGGCATATTGCTCAAATTAGACCGAAGCCTTTTGTCTCGCGCGTCGGTGGAACGGGAGAATAACACAGCCGTGATTAGTTAGCACAGGCAGACAGAGACGCAGCGCTCGTTCTGGAATGAAGTCATATTTTCAAGCAACGTTCTCAGAGGGTCATATGCAGACAATAATGACGCGAATTTCAATAAGAGGCCTCTTGAGATGATGTCAGACAAAAATGAGATGTGTTTCGTGCAAACATGCTGAATTAAAGAAAGACAATGGGTACGAGATTGGAAGGAGCAGTCATATTCAGACAGATCTCCCTTTGGGTTTGTACAGTGAACGTGGAGGCAGAATGCAGACAGCTTAGCTGAAGAGGCACAGACAGACGGGTCCGATGCACGAGACAACAATGTGGGTAAGGTGTCTCTTTTCGGAGTCTCATTTTAAAAGAATGTATTATATCATTAGATGAGTAGTTGGACGATGATTAAAATGCTCACAGGGTACCAGAATAACTGGCTTTACAAAAAGAAACATCAGTGGATAACTATATCAAACATGTTGAAATTCACTGACCACACCTGTCAAATCGAACGACAACCAAAACAACGCCAATGCCAACATTTGTGTTACCTTGACAAAAAAAAAAATAGAAAAAAAAGTCGCACAGTTTTGATTGACATTGTCAGAGATATTTCACACTGTTTATTGTTGTCACTTGCAGTGCTGCATTTGCGATACAATCACGATTTGACAAAATGTGATTTGCACATCACAAAGGCTGCAATTTGACCGGTTACTGGGAGCGGGGAGAAGGACAGCAGAGAAATTTTGAGTCGAGGTAGGCGTCGGCGCTGTAATTGAAACCTGCCGCCCCATGTGGACGGGATTTTCACTTTTCGTTTTCCGTCTCATCATTGCTGCGAGGACCAAACATGTTTGATCTCTTTCGCCTTGCAAGGCTTTAAAAAAAAATCACAATAAATAAAAAATGTGTGCGCCATTTATTTTGTGTTGTTCAGCCACCACCACTGTTTAGCGTGCCGCCCCCATATAACATTAAAAGTGTTGACTTCCATTTATGTGTCGCTGATGTTTGCGCACACACAGTACCATGTGTGCCACTAAGCGGTGACCAATCAAAACACATCCTCGGGTAAGATGATTTGAAAATGAAAACGCCCCGCAAGGCTGTCAGCGGTTTTATATATATGAAGATTAGATGTAATAAAAATGAATTAAGACTTTGTTTGTTAAAAACTATATTAGAAAAGGACCTTGAAAAAAGAATTGCATACTAAATATCAAACGCAATTTTGAGGGTAAAAAAAATGTGATTATATTCCAAAAGCGTTGAGTGCATTCACACTATGGTAACGGAATCAAGTATGAAGATAAGGTATGAAAAAAAGGAAAAAAGTTGAAATAGAGCGTAATTTCCAGCTATCCGTATTTCACTTTTTTGGGGGGGTGGAGGGCTAAAGTATATCCATCCATCTCTTTTCTAGACCAGTGGTGCGGGTCAGAGCCACAGGTGTGCCTCAGCCTATCCCACCTGACTCTTGACAAAAAGAAAAGAAAAACAAAATAGAGTGAAAACAAATCTACAGACATGCAAATTCGTGGATGCCGAACCGCGAGTATGCGGGGGTCAATTGTATTTCTATTTTGTTGTCATTGTATTTTAAAATCTGTATTACGGTGAATAGGGTCCAGTCCGGTTTTAAACGACTCGTCAACTTATCACATATCATATTAAAACTTGAAATGAATACCACTCGGAGAGTCTCACAACTAGCATTACCATCTTGGAAAAGCAGATTTAGTAAAGCTGCTGCTGCTTAGCTGCAAGTTACGAGTAACATAAATGGTGGACAAGTGTGATTTGTTCGTGTGTACGTAATGTGGTGGCGGATGTGTGCGGTAAAAAAAAAAAGAAAAGAACAAACTTCAATTTGAAAGGTGTTGCACTTTCTATAAAAGCAGGGTTTTTTTTTTGCCTCCATGGTGTTGCTGGGCAACAGCAACACATCTAGATGTTGCCCAAGTCAAGCCAATCTCTTCAATAAGTCATTTTTTA
This sequence comes from Hippocampus comes, assembly GCF_001891065.2. Taxonomy (NCBI): domain Eukaryota; kingdom Metazoa; phylum Chordata; class Actinopteri; order Syngnathiformes; family Syngnathidae; genus Hippocampus; species Hippocampus comes. The sequence continues at coordinate 9,382,343 of NW_017842060.1, read as the reverse complement.
TGGATCAAGCAGACAGTACATAATGTGTTGATGGGCCACTGTAGGTGGATTCCAGGAAAGAAGAAGGACAGCTTTTCTGTCTCCGAATTGTTATCGCGCATTCTAAAAACGACAGTTAAAACTCATGTATTGATGTCTCCCTATCTTCATGCCCACGATTGTGCACCATCAGCAGCTAGCAGGACCGAAGGTACACTTACTTGATGTTATCCAGACACCCAGAATCTGGTTTGAGGATGGCCGTATGGTGGAACATCTTGTACAGAGCAATGCCAAGGAAGATTACATTGAGCTGAAACACACAGACAGATACTAGTTAGTTCTCCATCCCAACTCAAACACACAATTCACTCTCAGGGCACAGGCCAAGAGTAACTAGTTAGTTTGCTGACACAGTTTCACTAAAGTTCACCTGACGTGCTGAAAGCTTGGAACATCCTGAAGTTATTATATCCATTCAGGACCACTGCTAGAGGACAGATCCGAGCATCACAGTTGCCCTTAGTGTTTTAATAAAGCCGTTTTTGTGCTCCATCTCAGAGGCTGTCTGGTGAGCAGCGGGTGTAAAGTCTGCACACTACGCTGCTCCCTCTCATAATCTTGGTCAGATCAGCGATAGAAGCCAGTGTCAGCAGGCCGACTTCAAGACAAGCACAGAGCACAGCAGCGTGCATTCTGGCATTCATTTAATTGGGAACACGTCCTATTGCTTCCGTAGCGTTTTTGTGACTATTTTGTATTTTATCTGCGTCTGACAAAAGCTCCAACTCTATTTCCAACTCTGTGTACAAGTCAAAGTAGCACGCAAGCTGTTCCTTGTCGGCTGAAAGATTCTGAAGGGGCAATAATATTCACATTTGTTCCATTTGCACTTTGCTGGCAATTTATGAAATAAGCTGTAGGAGATTTCAAATGTTTGTGGTAGCAGGCTCTCGTATAGTACATGGCAGAACACGGGGCTGTTGTTGCCTGCGTGCTCCTCAAGATAATGAACTTAATAAAGTTTCCTCAGTGAAGTGTACAAGGACTGAATCCAGTGGAGACACATTACTACCATCCATTTAGTTTTTAACATTTTATCCTGTTAAGGGCCACAGTGGACCTGAAGCTCATCACAGCTGACTGTGGTCAAAAAGGCAAGCTATCCACCTTATTACTGAGGGCTCTGATGCACAAAAATTATGGGCGCGACTTCCTGTGTGACACCGGAAGTAGCAGTGAGCCATTTGTTTCCGGAGCGGTTTGTTTGAACATTTTTGTTTCCTTTTCTAAACGATTGTAAGTCCCCGTAGCATTTAAAAATGTGTTGCACAGCTTGGGAACTTGTTACGCTGTTGCCGGTTGCACAAACAACCAGAAGAAATTGAACTTGTGGCAAATAGAGCAATTTTATGAATTTATGATTGTAATGTTTACTCGTTTGAGCTGCGACAACTGGCATGCCCTCATTGTCTACGTCTGCAACTGTCATAGAATGTTGACTCGCACGAATAGCTTCCATGTAAATGTAAATGTTCATACCGGAAGTTGCACCCATAATTCACGCAAAGGCACATGTGGACTAGGAATAAGGAGGATATACCAAAACTTTGTTACATCTAGCGCAATATAAATAAAGATGTATTGCATTGTATTGTATTGTATTGTAAAACTGGTCTGCGGTCACAGTGGCTCATTTGCCCGTAAATGTTCCCCTGTAACGCTGATTCTACAAGCAGATCACCTGGTATACAAATAAGAGGTTAAAGTCATTTTTGCATCTCCTTGAGAACAGGGATTGATTTGACACATTTTGATACCCGTTTTTACTTTGCTTAATAAGATATTCTCAAATTTTGCCACGGTCGGAAATGGTTTGCCATCCAAAATATTTCCTTCTTGTTGGACTACAATTTGAGAGTTAATCCACATGTACGGATGATTTTAAATTGATCCGTTTTCACACTTTCGAGATGCACGAGGAAACCAAAACAGATTTGGCACTTCCACATGACTTGCACAAACAATATGGCAGCTAAGCCAAGTGTGCTGAGAGTGAGCATGCGTGTGTGTGTGTGTGTGTGTGTGTGTGTGTGTGTGTGTGTGTGTGTGTGTGTGTGTGTGTGTGTGTGTGTGTGTATCTCACCATTATGATGAGTGTAGCAGGGCCTATAAAGCTCCAGATAAAGTATGTATCCAGTCGCAGCCAGCACCTAAAGAGAGCGGAAAGATGCAGGGGGATTAAAACATGTCTCAGAGGGATGCTGGCTGGCAAAAGATTTACCAGCAGATGACAGTTTATGCATCACACACGTACGCGCATGCACACACGCACGCTCTGGAGGAATGGGGAACAAGTTATTGACATGACTTTCAAATTGTGAGAAATACAGGAATGACGGAAAGAAAGAGAGGAAGCACATGGCTCTAACATACATCATATCCTTGGAGGTGAGATGGTGAGAGATGATCGCCTGTGATAAATATATCTTCACTCCAACCCAAGGGCTGTATACTGTATGACACCATCACATGGTGGGTTGGGGAAAGATAACAATGTGTTCTTTGAATACGGAGGTATGCCTTGGAAGACTCTTTTTATGGAGTCTGGGGTTGGGAGTAGGGTGGAGAATGGAGGTGCACAAATGCACACACATGTGCACAGTTTGCTGAATTACACAAAAACGATACGAATTTCCATCAAACATACCAAAGAAGAACTCATTCAGTTGTGGTGAACCAGATCCGTGATTCTCAAACTGAAGTCCTAGGACCTCCGGAGGTCCTAGGACCATAGCTCGAGGGGTAGCAAAATAATTTGCAATTACTTATGTAATTCGAAAAAAAAAATTCAAAAAAATCCACTTAAAACAAATAAAATGAGCCAAATACCTTTTTTAAATATGATCGAGATGGTCATCACATCATCATATACACCTGCTCATACGCAGTATTTCTTCTTAGAAATGACAGACTAATGTTTGCTTAAATTTATTTTGGTAAAGATTTTTTTTTTATTTTTATTTTTTTATTAAATGGGTCATTAATAGTCATTAATGACAAATAAATTATTTCTATGACATTTTGGGGTGCACATGGTAGTTATGGTCAGAGTTGGGGATTTTGAAAAGTTTGAGGAAAAATTATCAACATTTTTTTGTTTGTTTTTCGGTGGCGGGGGGCGGGGGCTGGGGTGGGGGCTTTTTGCCATTTGGAGTCACTATGTGGCCTTCGGATATCCTCTGTGAACCAGAAATTACTATTACGGTACTACACAATTTTTCGCATTGTTCGAGGAAGTCCCATTTTAGTCTATCCGAACTATTCTGCCACAGTATCCAAAAAGCATGGTTCAATGAGCCAACTCATGTGCCGCCACACATGGCGACAAGTCATTACATTAACTTTTCCTCTTCGTTCACTACCACTTAAGCCACCCTCAATGCACGATTGCATATGTTGCTGCTATCCCGAAAGTTTCCTCATTTGTGGCATGTAAGGGAGGAGAAAGTCTACCTTCCACTCGGCGGGTTACAACTCCGCGCTTAAAAAGTTCCACTGAAGCAAAATGGCTGACTGATTCACGGCCGGCTACTTTTGAATTATTAATCTTTCAATTTCCACCACATTAGAGCGCTCCTCCATTATGGGGGCCCCGCACTGTGTCATTGTATCTTCCGCCACGGCCTCCTGCATCAAGTCATTGCTCCCCACCTTCCTTAGGAGACGTGAGCGAGATTTCGGGCGCAGTCAGGGGCGTCGTGTCATATTTTTGTTCAAAGAGGCAAGAAGTGGTGCCATTTTCAAGGCGGTGGATTGTAAATGTGCCACATAACTCATGTTTTGCTTCTATAAAAGGTACGTTATTAGCTGGATTTATGATCCAATTAGTTCGGTTTACATGTAGGGACACAGGTTGTTTGGGTGAAACATGACATTAACTGGCCACCACGTGGCACACATAGACTGAATGCGGCAACTTGAATAGGGGTATCAACAATTTCGCTTTGGCATGGATCTTGAGATTTGATTGACATGTCGCAAACGTATTGCATGAATAATGTGATACATGTGTAATATATAAGTTAGAGCTGTATATGAAATCATAATGACAATTTCTGCCTTGACAAATGATTATATCACTCAATTTTCACTGATGCCGTCAGTGCGATGCACATTTATAATGAATTATAATGAATAGAAACTGATATTCTTGTGATAGTTTGCAGCGGTGTAAAATTGCACTGCATTATACTGAGAGCGGTTTCTCATATTTTGACCTTGTCTTAGAATAAGTCTACACACCCCTGTTCAAATGCCAGGTCTTTTGTCACAGAAATTAAATGAGACCAAAAAAAAAAAAAAAGAAAATGTCTCTTATAATTGAAGGTAAATAGGAGTCTATACACATGACACCCACCATTTAATGTGCCTCTCAAACCAATTTGGAAAGTCCAAGTAGGCTTTTCATACCTTTATATTTTTGCTTTTTCGCAGTTTGAATGGTTTTGTGCTCATACTGACTCATTTTGCACAAGGGAGTGAGAGAATTTGTAATGGTTCGATGAAACCAAGGTTGAACATTTTGGCCAAAGAGCAATTAACACAAAATCACCTCAAATCATTAGTTATGGGACGGTGTGCACACTTGTGCAACTACATTCCTTCAGTCGTTTATTTTTACATGCCCTTTCAAAAAGAGCCCCCATTACCCCCCTCCACCCATTGAGCTGTTATATGCCACATTAATGGTGGAAAGAATTTCAAAATAATTTATCTGGGTCTCATTTCTTTACATTACAACTGACATTTGTACAAGGGTGTGGAGACTCCTCAAAACAGCATTCAATGTTATGCGGTGCACTGCAGATTCAGTATAGCACCAGAGAAATACATATTATATTTCATATTTCAAAAATAATACAGTGAAAAATTGAGCATGCTTGTGCCTTGTAATTGCACACCTTTTTCATATTGTATTACTGGTATTTGTGTTATGTTTTTGTTTTAGGTTACATTTGTTTTTTTTCCCCTCATGTGCCCTTTTTGTCTCCACCTGTTGTCGTCATCCGGGTCCCTTGTGTTGAACCAATCAGCTCGCTCAGCCCTTTGTGTCTTGTCCAGGTGTTTCTCGTCGTCTCGTCACTTTGTTTGTATTTAGTTCCGTGGGTTCTGTCAGTCTTTGCTGGATCATTGTGAGTGTCTGTGTGTCACTGTCATGTTTTGTTTCTGTTTTAGGTTTTTGTTACTTTGCTTTCCTGTCGTTTTCAGGCCTTTGTTTGTATACTTCAGATACTTTTCCAGTCTACTCCTGTTTGTATTTTTGTTCAATACATTTTGCTCAGTCCACCCCACTCCTCCTGCCTCCCTGGCTTTTGCCGTCCATCAGCCACCACCTCGCAAAACGTGACAATTTGATGGATCAGTTGAACCTAATGAAGTTTCGAGTGAATTATACGAAGCACTTTTGGAAGCACTTCAATTAAACACAGTTTTATTTTCATGAAATCATCTTCAGTTAATCTGATTAATGCTGTTTGTTGTTATTGACACCGTCAAGGAATTTTAAACTTGCGAAAGCAATTCCTATTTTGGGCTCAGGCCGAGTTTGATTTGGAAGATGAAGGGTGTTTGATTTGATGCTCATAAGAATGCACGACTTGTGATAAATTGATAGCTTCTAATCTATTATTCTAACAAAGACATGTTTTTGAAACTTGCTGTTTTGTGACAACGCTCCGAAGTCTATTGTCGTAATTTTGCCTTTTTTTTTTTTTTTTTTTTTTACTGCGCAACAAAATTAATTGTCTAAAAAGAGCTCTGTCAACTAGCCCACAAAAGTACACGCTGTGAACATTCATCAGAAGCCCGCCATGCAGATTCATGTTTTATTGATTATCCAGAGATGAAATATTGAGCTAAGTGGTATCGGTGCACCTTCAACATCAGATTCAACCCTTTCCCGCTCGCCCAACTTCCACAGAGTGACGAGCACCCCTTGGAAAGCTGAACTTTACAAACGGTCTCCAGAGCAGCAGAGCGAAAATGTGAATCATTTAACAGCTTGATAATGTGCTGTCATTGTTCACTGCCTGTATGGAAGCACTTATTTATAAGGCACGCGAGCAAGAGATTTTAAATGTTTAACATAAATGTTGAAGTTTGAAAAATTGAACAGTCATACAAAGTCTTTGTGTTTCGCGGTGCATCATTGTCAAATACGTGTGGTGCCCTTTCAATGCCCATTTTCATTACGCAATCAAAGGCACCCCGTGGAATTCAAGTTGGAGTGATTTTCCCCACTTGAATATGATAATATCCATTCAAAGATCTGTTCGCACGGAGTCATGCTTTCCGGGTGGATGGAGGTCTCCAAGTGCCCACTTCACAGATGTGTGATCTCCCTCGCCAACTTTACATGATCTGGTTTGCTTTCAGTTGCACGAATGTACTTTGCGTGCCTCAACCTGCCGCAAAACACAAGCAAATCGGCCTCTTCCGCCATGTCAAGGACGACCAGCACCTCTCTCGCATGGTGCTTTTAAAGGGAGTGACAAAAGTCGCTTCGATTGGCGGCGAATGAAGTTGGCTGTGTTCACACCCACAACGGCCTTTTTTTTAATGCGTCATGCTGTGCCTGCTTGCAGGGGGGTCTGTCGGAATAACAAAACTTCGTACAGCCGCCGCGCCAGACTACAGCCATTTGTGTTGAACTCTTTCATGCACCCTCTAACCTGATAATCTGTCCACTGTCATAACCGCTGTCCCTGAAAGGGTGAACATTTTTTATCCAGTATCCACTAAGTGTACTACCACTGCGTTCAACTGAATTGCATTACTTACACGTCAAATTGTAAAACGGTACTCAAACTCACACTATTTGGTACGGCGAACTGCATCTTTACAAAATGACAACTACTGGCCCGGGTGAATATTGTTAAACAGGGATCATTTTGACAACGGTGTCATCAATACATGACATTTCAAAGACTAAAAAGACATGAGGTTATTGTGTCCAATCAGATTGTTGTAGTGTCAACGCTGAATGTCTCACATCATATGATACAGTTACATAGCATCCGTGGATTTGTAAAATGGTGTGCAGAATGAAAGAGGCTCATGGCCATTCTTTTGTTTGATTATTGCGACGAGATATCAACTTCACTGTGTGGTCTAACAATGTTTATTATCGGGTGTTCATTTTTTTTCCCCTCACGTATGAACTGCACGACATCACACTGGAAGCTGTTCCTGGTGTTTTTGGTTTTGTAATGTCACGAAATAATTTCTTACGTCGTATTATTTTTATGAGGTGCGGCCTTATGTAATGTTGTGGCCAGCGAGCGCATGAGCACCTATGAATAAAACGGTGACCTCGTTTCCCAGGCATAGGTCACACATGTTGAAACTTTCATGAGATTGACTCTTGCACGTGGTGCGTGCATATGCTTCGTATGAATGAGGTGTTGGCTGCCTTCTCTCTTGGATTCAGCCCGCGACTCAGTCAAGCATGCGTTAGTATGTCGTCATGTACGTTGACGACAGCACGCTCCCTCCCGGGAATAAATCTGCTGCACACAAGGAGGCCAAGCTTTCGCTTCAAACCCTCTCAATATGTCCACATTGTTGTGCTCCTGTACTTCTCCATGCCCCTATTCCGCCATCCTTCACTGCTTCTTCCCCATCTCAGCCTCTCTGTAGTGACACTTCTCAAGCGCTTGTAGAGTCCAGTGCCACAGCCAAAACGACAGCAGGCACACTCCCTCCATCCCATCCTTCCTTCACACCCCATCATCCCCCCCATGTTGCTTACACTCGGTCGGTGCCATAGCTCCTGTAGTCCACCGCAGCGGAGACGGCCACTATGACAGCAGGCACGCCATATCCTGCCAGGTAGAAGTACTTGGTCCGGGAGTGTTCGCTCTCAAACACCTCCACCAGCATGATATATAGCTGCACTCCTTCCAGGAACATCCAGGTGAAGGCTGCCAAGAAGAAGAAATGGAGCAGGGCCGCAAAGACTGCACAGGCAATCTGGTGAGGTAAAAAAAAAAAAAAAAAAGAGAAGAGGGTGTAAATAAATAAATAAAGACGATCACAACACTTATAATATTCAAACTGATGGCTGCACAGTCTTTTCGAAAGTTGAAAAAGAAGGCAACACAACGTTGGCTGCGACTCAGATTCCTAAAGCACTCGTTTATCATCTTCAAATAAGGGAGGAACTGTGAGGGCTTGGAAACTGGGTTGCCAACAGTGGAATTGACAGGAGGGTTGACTGTAGGCTAAATAGAAAAACGCCGCACTCCCAATCATCACATATCATGACAATTACAGACAACGGAATCACTTCAAGAGAGCACTAATAATGCAGCCGTTGCTCAACGTCAAAACGTCCCCAAAGAAGACCGGCGAGAAAATATAAGTGACAAGCTGGCGCCACATCCGCTGATTTACACTTGATGATGAGACAAGCGCACCGCTCAAAAGGGGTCTGGCAGGAAGAGAGGAAAACTTATTTTTAATTGAGACTAAAGAAGATCAGAGCAAACACTTTTTTGGATAGTTCAGCAATAAAAAGACATGAAAGGCATCAATAACTTTAGCTAATCCATACCAAATAGTATACATTGAGATGACAATGAAAACATTGATGTGAGGCTTTCACTATGGTAACAAATGATTAAGAGTTAACGACAAAATCGCAAAAGTTAAGCATGATATTATCATCGCCGATCTAACTATCATCCTATCATGGTATGACCACATATTTTCTACACAGCTTATCCTCATGAGGGTCATGGGTGAGCTGCAGCATATATCTCAACTGACATGGCACCCTCATCGCCGACCAACATTATACGATGCTCATATCTATTTTCCAGCAATAGGAGTACAGCAGGAAAGCTTGAAGGCACTTAAGGGAACACTCCACAATGATCATCGACATGCCATAGACAAAACTGCGATCTTATCCAATATTTACTGACAATTGGTTGGAGTAAGTACATATCATTTAAAAGTTAAAAGTCAATTCTGTTCAATTGCAAGGAAAGAAAAACTGCAATTGAACAGAATTCATTCAAAATGCAATGAGACTTGATATAATGCATAAAAATAAATGTAAGTATCACAATACATTTTATTTCCACCAATATGAGCAAAGCCCCAATGCTGTCTGAAAATGGTGCCTTCCTCTGCTCAAAACCATAAAACGCTCAATTCTGAACATATATTTAGGAAATATTCCAACTCAGTTTGGGCGAAACTACGTTTAAATCAGATGAATGAATTGAAATCTAACTAATGAAAATAATATTACAGCGTGATCCGCACCACAAAATTTTCTCAAATAATTTGCAGCAGTTAGGGCTTGTTAAGACATAAGCAGGAGTCCAAAAATGGACTTCTTCTTCTGAAGTGGAATTCTTAACATAAACAACAAAAGCACCGATAATGGCGCTCTTCTCTGCCAAGGCATGGCAAAATGTTGACACGGAATGTCACAAATGCGTTTTCATTACATTGTGGTCACCATCACATCCTGAGAAATGATGAAGACGTAAAATAAGGAAAATACATTTAAAGAGCATTGAGAGTAAGACTATCATATATACACACACATATATACACACATATATATATATATATACACACACACACACACACACACACACACACACACACACACACACACAAAGAAAATAAGAGAAAATAAGAGACCTGCAAAGATGAGCACTCTGAAAATGAATAGAGAAGCATCGACCCCAAATCAGCATTTACAATTGAGGCAATAGGGCAAGAAGCAACGAGCGGTGCTTAAGAAAAGAAGCAGTAGGAAGAATGATCCGTGCGATTTGGGCCATTATTTCCATGGTGATCCAAAGAGTCGTCGAATGAAACCGCTCAAAGTGTGACTTTTTATAATGAAAGCGCTTGCAGAGGGAGACAATTACCTAATGTCTGACAGACAATGAGTTTAGGGAGCCAGGGAGTCGCTCATTTCCATTTCTAACGACGGCACGTTTTAGCGTTACACACACAAAGACACACACAGGTATTAAAAAAAAAAAAAAAAACGAGCGTGCTGCTTATGCGGAGTCATTTGGTTTTCCTGATGGATTTACTGGCTTAACCGGCTACAAACTAAGTGACGCTCAAGATGTTAATGGAAGTCACGAATAGCCACCGGTAATTAACGGGAGAGTGGTCTGCGCACGCACAGCAGCTAGCATGCATCGAAAGACACATGAGCACCTTCCACGCAGCCACAAAGAAGCACACAACTCCAAAAGACAATGTCTAAACACATTGTTCTCCTCTCCGCCATTGACAATTAGAAGCGTTTCCTAATTGACGCTGGTGAGATGCACAGCTACGCTCTGTGGAGGCGATGAATGATGCTGCCAGACGGCACACCAGACAGGCCGTCCATCCATAAATGTTTCTAAAGCAAAAAAAATAAACCAACTACGCATTACCTACACAGAGCTGGAGCAAAACATTTGACGATTGGGTGACCATGCTCGGAGGAAGTAGTCAAGCTTTTGTTCAAATTACTTCTTTGAGTCACAATGTCCATACGACATTTGGGCCACAAAGTCTGCGAATACCAAAATGGTTTGTTTGACTCTCCTTTTTTTTTTTTTTTTTTAAATCATGACCGGTGTGTGACGGAAATCTGCGTGGGGGCTAGTTAGACTCGATGATCGTAATTTTGAACATGGGCACAGGCTGGCGGATTTGTGAGAAGGATAGCTGCGCAGCTATGGGAGTGGTTACAACTGACTTCAACGTCAATCAAACTGTCTTTTATTTTATTTTTTTATCCCTTTACACTTGGAAACCGCTGCACACCCACCGATCCTTCATGTTCCCACCCTCCACGTTGCTGTGCTGCCCAATGGGGATGATTTAACAAATATAATACAATGATTTATAAGGTTTGCTGCTCACATATTCCTGAACGTAACACATCATGGATGCTGTCTCCCCTGCGCTGGTGTTAGCAGGCATAAGCTTTAGATGGACTTTCAGCCACCAACTCGTCACTCTGCCAGGAGCATCTTCCAGACACTTCTGTTGTGGCTGCCCACCCAGCTTGGCGGCGACTGGTTTGCCAATTGGCAAACACTGAGTGCCGATGTTTTTTTTTCTTCTTTTTTTTTTTACAAAGAAAATAATCATTGATCATTTCATAAAAGGCAAATGATTATGTGTGATTGTTATAATAATAATAATAATAATGACATATTTATTTATTTATTTATGTTTTTCCTTTGGCCATGTTAAGAATGCGGCTCAAGTCGATCACATTCTTATCTCGATAACATGTAATAGGAACATTTGATTTCATTTTGTCATTGCTATTTTTTGTTTTTATTCTGGAGCTACGTGACTGATGGCATATGAAGAACAAAAATGGGCTTATTTTTGTTTCGCGCCTACACCTGCACAGAGTATATACAACAATTGATCCGCTGTTGTAAAATGGGTAAACATGAGCCAAATTTAAGTAGATTCAGTTCATGAGTCAGCAAGCAGGTTGAAAATGTAAAATCAATTGTTTCTCTGCAGCGGTAAGAAGAAGCAAAAGATATGTAATCAGAGTTTGAGAAAACACACTAAATGGGCTGGGTTTGACATGCCAAATTAACCTACAATCTAATTGCCAGCCTGCAAATCATAATGAATGATTGTTTTCAACCAGCAATTATTGGAATCGTGTCAGCCTGGTCAATTGAGATTAGCAAAGGGTCTGGCCAGCCTTGGCTGTCCTTAATCAGATGAAAGCACTGCATCAGTGAGCGTGATGAATGTAAGCAAGACCATGAAAAGGCTCCACTTCACACCGACACAGTGACCCAGAATAAAACTGCTCAACATTATCTTGTATTATTGGATATGAACCCAGAATAAAACTGCTCAACATTATCTTGTATTATTGGATATGAACCCAGATTCTCAGGTTTAATATGAATATAAAAAGACAGGCGTGCTATGGTGTAGGCATCATTTACATATTCCATATTTATTTCTTTTACATCCCAAACATACTTGATTTACACCATAAAACGGCAGTTGCAAAATGTGTCTGGTTAGTGTCTGTGTGTTGAATGTGTCTGTATGGAGTAGCTTGTAAAATGTAGGTTGAATTGAAATTCGTGTATTGACATCCTTGGCAGAACCAAATGGATTTTGGGATTAAAAAAAAAAAAAAAATCTAATATATTCATATTAACCTGAGGGTGAATGACTCATGGAAGAAAGTGAAGCAGGACTGAAGTAGCACATTATTAGAGGCAAAGCAAATACATATGCATCTGCACGGAGTCCAAAATTCAATGTCCACAGTACGGCAGGAATGAAGAGCCTACAGCCCATTTTTTTTTTTTTTGTCCCCAAAAATACCATACTGTGGTTCTTATAAAACAAAAGCTTCTCATAAGAAAATGTTTTCCCACCCGTTCTTTGAAAAAGAGGTCTTCTGCATTCTGTATAAGCCAAAAAATTCAATTCCACAAAGTTACTTCCGCTACTGATTTTTTTTTTCACTCCACACAATTAAAAAAAATGTTATGTTATGCCGGTTTCACACCATAGCCTTGAAAAGGAGACTTTTTTTTTTATGTCAGTTTTGCAGGCAATTATCCTGTGGGAAAAAAATGAGTAGCTGGTGGGTCGGGAATAAAATGAAACCTGTTTTACTAAGTTTTTAATTTTAATTTGAGCTGCCTCAGCCATTTTGTGCCACACACATTGCTACTGCACATGACGACTGCAGCTCATTTGCAATAACTGGGGCTTTGGAACCATAAGGTGGCCCTTTCTGGAGAAAATGGCAAATGGAAACTAGCAGTTGGAGAGATAACCCCTGTTGAGATGCCCTTGAGCAAGGCACTGACCCCGTTCGCCAGCTCAAACGATACATCGCTTGAGCACGCCCTTTTAATTCTAACAGCTCTCCTTTCATGCCTGCCTGTATGCGATCTGGTTTTCTGCGTGGTATGTAACACGAATCTAGAGCAGAGTGACGTGAACTTCCCCTTGAGGAATTATAATGAGTTAAACAAATGGAAATGCTTGGTCATTGATGACTGCAATGTGTCCCTGTGGGAATCACGTTAATGATGCTGCAAATGATGATACCATAAAAGTTGCTCAAGAAAAAAAAAAAAAAAAGTCAGCTCAAATTCAAGTATCTTTTGAATGACACATCAAAAATACAGAAAGTGTCAAAATCTTTGGCCAATGACTGTTACAAACACATCCCAGAGATAACGTAGAGCAGTGCAAAACTATCCGATAAAAAAAAAAAAAAAAAAGAAAAAAAAGAAAAATTCCATTGGTTAAGTACTAAATCCCCAAGCCCAACCCTTGATGGATTAATTAAGAGGTTAAGTATTTTGTCCACATAATGCATATATCAGCAGTACTTTCAGCAATGCCAGCATTGGTCTTCTCTGTTAAAAAAAATTGATGCCTGGTCCAACCATATTGCACATTATTTTTTTTTTTTTTCTTTTTTTTTTTTTTTTTTTTTTTTACTCACCGGCTGGTCTGCTCTGTTAATTCCGACCAGGAAGAGCGACTCAGCAATGAAGAGGCTGATGCAAAGGTTCTTATGGATGGTGTTGCGGTCGCTCTGCAGTCCGCGGAAAAAGCAGAAGGTGAAGATGCAGATGAGCAGGCAGACCAGAGACAGCAGGATGCCAACCCAGGTGATTACATCCAGGAGCAGATCGTGGATGCTGTCTGCTTTCTGTGAACAACGCAAGAGCAAATCACATCTACTGTCTAGTTTACCAGAATATGAAACAAACAGGAACATGAAATGACCCTCCCCCCGGCGTGAATGATGGCGGTCTGGCTGTGTGTCATTGAGCGTTCAGAGTTAGGGCGTTCCAGAGTGCTGCACAGGTGTTGCAGCTCTATCTATCAGCGTCCCGTAAGCTGGCACGCTGATCTGTGTTGAAGACGGCAGCGGCGTGATCGATACACTGCTCAAAGCCTCATGCGGCATTCACATACGGCCGCCAAGTAAGCGAGCCCTGACAATGACCTCTCTTTGGAAAAAACAAAAGCCAAAAAACACTCGTCCTCTGGCTGAGAGGGCATTCGTCCATATGCACAACAGCTGATTTTTAATAGAGCAAAAGACAAGATAAAACGAGCGCAATAAAGGTTTCACCCATGATACGCTTGCTTACACTGTGGGAAATAAATATGAAAATAAAGTGATGGAAAGCGATACGCACGGATTTATGAGCTGTTACTTCAGGTAACTTGATGAAGACCCCTTGATTGTTCTGAATTTACATTAATGCAAAGTTTTTACAAAACCTGAGCCAATTAATCTAGTTGCCTATATCTAACAGTGGTGGGCATTTATAACCTGAATTTGTGCCATAAAATGATGATGTGCCAAAACATGAATTAATTCCCAACATTCTGAGCATCACATAAGCAGTTGGAATTGGTTCTTTAACCAATCGGATTCATCCTCACAGAGACAGACCCTCATTGGTGTCACCATTTTTTTCTGCATTCTGATTGGTTCGTCAGAGCAAGTCAAGTTTGACGAGCAAAACACATTTGTAGCTACTATCCACAACAATATATTAAACATTCCGTATTTCTCTTGCGTGTAATATATATAATATTTCACTTATTTGTTTTTTTTTAATTGTATTAGATTGATTGAAGTGTGCACTGTGTGCTGTTATATTGGTTTTTTTTTTTGCATAGTTTTGATGGTTTTTGTGACATATAAGTGGTTCTATGCTGCTATCTACTATATGTCAATGGTGTTTGACACAAAAAAACCCACAGGCGCCTGATTATTGATCATTTCAATGGTAACGTTTGATATTATGATCGAGATCTCCTAATAGAGATCATCAAATCACAATTTTCCAAAATACTAAGTGGTGGAGCCGAGATAGTACTAAATCCATTTGCCAGATGCTGTGGTCCCATCCTCTTCATGTACTCCCCCCGCCCCCCCAACCCTCTCCTTCCCTTTTAAAATGTGTTACTGCAGCTTTGCTTGCAAATCAAACGGTGTCATGATGCTTTCCAGAACCACTCTGGCCATTCCCAGCCCAAGTCACAGCTTACCTTGACCTCCACGTGGGCCATGAGCACGGCGAAGCTGGTGAGGTGAGTGCAAGAGCAGCTGGTGTGGGTGCGATTGGTGGCCAGCAGACGACAGTCCTGCGTGGACCAGAATCCTGTCATGGTGCGCTTGGAGTAGCTCCAGAAGGAACAGTTGGGATTGAAGTTCTCTTCGGAATGCTGGGGAAGCAGAAACAGAGAGGAGTAGATTTAAAGATGGGATCAAAAGCAGGAGGCAGGAATGGAGAAGAAGATGACAGAAGAATGCAATTGTGTGAGAAAACATTTGGAGTGAGCGGGAAAACAAACGGGACGCGGTGAAATGATTAGAGGCGGTCAAAGAGACAAGAGTACAACAAACAGAAGGGACAGAATACGCGGAAACAAATGTCATGTCAAGAGGTGACGGCAAAGGCTGTGCTTGTTGTGTGTGAGATTGGGAGCGAAAGAGCTGCTGGTGGTGGTGTGAAAACGGAGGAATCTACATGTTACTTTCCAAATGAGCACCAACCGGAAAACACGGCACGTTCTTTTACGGCCAACAAATTGGATAGGTACAGTATTTAAAAACGGACAATGGTAATTTGATTGGGAATAAAATCATCGAGGAGTGCTAATTTATTCCACTTCTTTTCAGATGTGAGGTTTCAAACCTTTGACAACAGTCGGCATTCAAATCAGCCATCCTGTGCTCGACATCATAACCAGCGCCGTCTGCACCGAAGGCAGTGGCATGTACCACGACATTACCAGAGCAAATAGTGTAGGACAATAATCCCTGAAATTACAACAACCATCAAAGAAGAAAGCCCTGTAATGGTCTGATTTTAAAAAAAATATTTTTTTTACCTCCTCTCTTTTATCAGATCACTAAAAAGTTGATTGGTCAGTAAAAATGTATCCCGCTGGGCAGCCTCACATTTATGTAGTACTGTACATATACATCAGCCATGTTCCAATAATAAGGTCATCTCTGATAAAACTATAAACAAACTGTTTAAAAAGTTCAAGACCAGCCGACATGAGAGGACCACACAATTTAGCCCAATTGCTTCTCTGGGACTACAATGACTTTTTAAGGCCTATTAGGGTATATAAAAGCCACACATGATAAAAGGAATGACGATTTAAAGTACTAATGTGTTTTGGAGAGTTTTTAATCACAAATAAGGCCCCGGACCCTCGTAATTATAATTTACTTGTTAAGTGTTGTGTTGGGATTTGCTAGTTAAAAAAAAAAAAAAAAAAAAAATCACTTCCTTATTGGCTTTATAGAGAAAAGCATCGGGTCATGTAATTATTAGTCAAGGGACCTTTCAAGCACTTAGTAGTCACGATTACTATCATTGGAGTGGTCATCAATACGACCAATAACTCGTACAAATAAATCAATGAGATCATGTTGCTGCACAATTGCGTACACCCAATGCCAGTCGTGAAGACGAGTTGCAGAGGCCTGCGCGCCGCGTCACAGTTCAGTGGCACCGGGGCACGTCGTTCCCGTGTGCCGCGAGCCTTTTTACCCACCTGTAGATGTTTGACCGTGAAGATGACAGGCTCCGACAGGTAAACCTTGTTGCTCTCCTTGTTGATGGATGCCATGATGACGGGGGAGTTGACAATGACCGAATAGTTGGGGTATACGGCCTCGCTGCTCAGTCGGACGCTGGCGTTCTCTGTGGAGAGATAGGAGCCCAAGTTCCTGTAGAGGACAAAGGCCATCCTGATCTCACCTGTTGGAAAAACAACACAGAGGTGAGCGAGATCACCCTGAGCAGGGGTTAGCGTGAGAGACCGGTCGCGGCGAGAGGTGGGAGAGTTACCGTTTCTACCGTGCTGTTTGAGAGTGCTGGCTGACAGTTGGATGGAGTTTCCGTGTAGCTCGGACTGAGGGAATGTCAAGTCGCTTAGGCTCCCATCCGTGCTCAGCCGAGCCACTTCCAGCTCTGGAAGACACCGACACACACAAACACACCAACACACCCTCCAATCAAGTCATTGCGCAGCATGTTACATCAGGTTTGTTTTGTAGCCTCTTGTGCAAACCGTGTTTTCTCACTAAGTGCTTCGGAGACGTCGCTCCTGAAGCAATTCTCACTCAGACCGCACACAGCTAAAAATACCCGGCGCTCATTAAAGTCATGGAAATTATACTTTCCAAAACGACACTGTCAAAAGTGTCTTCAGGTAGATGATCCTTACATTGTGGAAATCTAATTTTGCCGTCGGAGTTTGTTAGAAAATCCTTGATTAGGGCTGTGTAATGTAACAGATAAAGATTCTAATTAACAACTAATTATACCTATCACAATCTTGGGTTTCAGAGCGATTTGACGATTCCGACACTGCTTTGAATGGGAAAGCAGCTCGCACATCAAATACACCGCACAAGGACATGGATATTAGATGAAAAGAGGAGGCGTAGCGGGACGGTTGAGGTCAGAGGGTGAGGTCAAAGTCAGGTTTTGAAAGGAGCTGAAAAGAAGAGACTTTAGTTCCAGGACTGGGATAAAGGGTTAGTAGGAAATGGAGTGAGATAAGCGTTATACATGGAGATAAGACAGGCAGAGGTAACTGCGATGGTCCCTCATTGGTATACAAACCAAATTCATCTGCAATCATTTGGTGTATATTAAAGCAAAAGTATGTTTTCATTTTACCTTCAACAAAAACCTTTCATCGTAGGGACGGAACATGGGCTTTTAAACGTACTGCAGCATCACTGATATCGCCACGGCAACCTAAGATTACCTTGAAACATTGTTCAACCAGCCAGGACAACACTTTTTTTTTTCTGTATGACTAGTGATGTGATATGTTCACAAATTGGACCTGGATAATAAGCATAAAGTGGAGGAAAATGTGTTTGTTTCTGAAGCTGAAAATGTTTTTTTTTCTCCACTGTGACTATTTTAGCTATGAATGTATTTGTTTCTTTGCACATCTAAAAAGGTTTATTGATAGTATCAGTGGTAGCCACCCTTACTCACACCCCCTCACTTTTTCGACAGTTTGACAGCTACATTAATGTTATCCCAAATCCATGTCAAAAGTTTTTCGAACCATAGTTTGGATACCACTACATTAAACAGTTATGTCCAGAGTTTACTTTGCCTTCATTCACCATCAAACTATACAACCAAGTAAATCAATCAGTGAAGAGGTCTTTAATTTAGAGAGAGAGAGAGAGAGAGAGAGAGAGAGAGAGAGAGGGGGGGGGGGGGTGTCCAGTGGTCAGTGCGTCAACTTCACAGTGCAGAGGTCGTGGGTTCGAGCCCAGCTCTGGCCTTCCTGTGTGGAGTTTGCATGTTCTCCCCGGGCCTGCGCCTCTGGGTACTCCGGTTTCCTGTATGGGTTCTCTCTGGGTACTGCGGTTTCCTGTATGGGTTTTCTCTGGGTACTCCGGTTTCCTCCCATATTCCAAAAATATGCATGGCAGGCTGATTAAACACTCTAAATTAAATTGTCCCAAGGTGTGAGTGTGAGCGCGGATGGTTGTTTGTCTCTGTATACCCTGCGATTGGCTGGCAACCGGTTCAGCGTGTCCCCCGCCTAATGCCTGAAGACGCCTAGGACATATCCATTATTAAAAACTGAAATTGGTTATATATATATATATATATATATATATATATATAAAATTATATATAAACCCTAATATTTAATCAAAGCCTTGTGCCAGTAGATCACATGGCCTTTTACTGTTGAGCTGCTTTGTAGTAAAATTTGTCCACTACTCAGTATCTACTTAACATCACCTCGGGAAGCATGTCAAGCCAAAGACAACTTTAGCAGGGAGCCTAACACCTTTGTTTTCTTACTGGGGCTCAAACAACACGATCCAGGCACAATACACACACACACACACGCACACGCACGCACACACACACACACACACACACACACACACACACACACACACACACACACACACACACACACACACACACACACACACACACACACAGGCACACACGTGCGCACATCCATATGCATCTCAGCAGGATATCAAAACAAGCTGAGTCTATGCTAATTAAAGCATCCTTGTCATGACAATCCACTTCATAAGAAACACACTTGTTCATTATTGTTATCACACGTGTGCATGCTGATGCCGCTGTGTTATCCCTTCAAATCACTCTTTTGCTATTGCTAATAATGAATTCATCTGTCTATTATTGAAGCGTAGAGTCACGCATTCAATGATGCCACATGCATCTCGGGCTTCTTTGGGATGTGTCATTCAGATTCCAGTTGCACGCATCCATGAAAGACTCAGACGAGGGGAAAAAGCCGGGATACAAGGGAGGGGAAGTAGAGGAGCACGATGAAAAGTGCGATCAGGCCAGTCATGAATAAAAAGAAGAGATAATCGCGGCGGATCTGCCCACTGGATTAGCTGGGAGGGAAGATTAACGGCACAAAAAGGAGAAATGAGCACACAACAAGATTATTTCCTGTTTTTAGTTCTTTGGAGATGAGCTATCGAACATTTCGGTGTGTGCTTAGTGGCATGGAGGGAAAAGAAAATGACAGTTGGTGGCAATGAAACCTATTTCAACTTAAGTGGGTAAAGTGTAACGTTAGAACCACATTAGGTGAATGGCTGTGATTTCATTGCCTAGTGATGTGAAAGAAAAACTCTCAGAGCATCATGTGACATTCCACCGCCGCCATCAGCCTCCAGCAGGCACTCACAGAGTCTTCATTGCTCGTCATCTCTTGCTTAATTTCCTCTCCTGCTCCTCCTTTTCACTTCTGATGGCGTAACATACAAGAACCGAGGCGGGTGGTGGGGGGGGGGGTGCTTGTTGATGTGTTGTGCGGGAGACGTCAGATCAAACCACGCGAGTGAGCAGGAGGAGAGGGGTGAAGGAGGGAAAACGAGAATGACACTTGAGGTTGTGGGTGCAAATGAAGTGAAGGTGAACATCCAAACTACAAATCACCTCGTTTTGTACCTGTGAAGCCATCGCTGATTAGCAGTAAGGAAAGTCACTTTCAGCTTGATGGTTAGAAATATAAAAATTACTTTGTTCAATGCACTCGACGACCTGGACCACTTATATTAGATAATGTTTCAAATTGGAAGATAATGTACTTCCATAGATACACAACAGTCATTTTGGAAAATTTGAGAAGCAACTGATCGATAACTTGGGTCGAACAATAATCTTTGGTATGGTAACCAATAGGACACAATCATGTCGAAAAGATGAAGCCTTAGCATAACAAAGAAAATTTGCTGTAGAAATGTCAAAATGAATCGATGAATCGACACCTTATCCATCCATCCATTTTCTATTCCGCTTCTCCTCACGAGGGTCGCGGGGCGTGCAGGAGCCTATCCCAGCTGTCTTGGGGCGGTAGATGGGTACACACCCTGAATTGGTTGCCAGCCATTCACAGGGCACACATAGAGAAACAACTATCCGCACTCACAATCACACCTAGGGAAAATTTTGAGTGTACTATTAACCTGTCATGCATGTTTTTGGAAGGTGGGAGGAAACCGAAGTACCCGGAGAAAACCCACGCGGGCACAGGAAGAACATGCAAACTCCACACAGGGAGGCCGTAGTCGGAATCGAACCCTGCATATCTGCAGTGTGAGGCCGATGCGTAACCAGTTGACTACCGTGGTGCTCCCTTGAGAACTAATCAATTAGCAAATGAATCAACTACTTTATGAATCACGTAATCGTTTCGAGCCATTGCTTAACTTCAAATTGTCCAAATCCTCTGATTTCATCCTGTCAAGATAAATTATTCTCTAATTTCTGCAGTCCTTCGTGAAAAAGCAGACTGATTACCTTTTGTGTTCAATCAAACTAAGACATTTGGAAAACATCAGATTTTACTTTGGAAAACAATGATGGAGTAATCGAATCAGTTTCAAGAAGATTGGTGAGTACAACGGTAATTCCTCTCATGTGGTACTGCTTAATTGTTTTGTTTTTCTATCACTAAACAATATCAAATAAACTCCAACAATAAACGGTCATTGGCAGAAAATGGTTTTTGCAATACATTTTAATGCAAAGTAAAATATTATCTTCAATTAGTTGGATTCCAAAAATATCCAATAATGACATGCAGTCCTAGCTTGCTGCTTTTTAAAATTTGCCATATGACGGAGAAGTTTTGTTTTGCACCAGCAAAGTGGATGATACACAAGAGAATAGAAAATATATGAATATCTATGCGCATATTTCAAACACAAGATCAGAATAATAAGCGGCAGCAGTGGAGGGGCAGCCGCATATAGGCGTCCTCTGAATGATCTTCTGAAAGCAGTCCGTATTATAATGTTTCACAGCAGAGTGGTGAAAATTTTTGTACCGATCCAGTCAAGGCATCATTTTGCAAGATATCATTCAAAATTGGGTTCTGATTTAAACATACAACACAATTCCTTGGGTCGAACGCTTGCGAGTTGGGCCCAACACTGACAACCAACTCAGCTACCACAAGCAACCTCTGTCATTTTTAATATTAGCTAACCCTTAAAACAAATAGGATTCCACCTTAAATATAGAACAATAATCCAAGTGGCGAGAAGCTGAGAAGTACACAATGGTGACGTGACATCTTCTGCAGGATGTGGTGCAGTGTGTACCCAAACCTACATAGTTTTGTCCCTTTACGATGACTACAATTAAAGGAAGGTTCGCAGCATGGACGCTTTTCGGCTGTTGGCTCGGCCATGTTTCAGACATTTTCTCTGACGTCGAGTGTTCAGAACAATGGGATCAGTGAGACGAAATGAGGAGGAATGATGGCAGAGGCTCGAGGCAGGGGGGAGAAGGCGGTATGCGCAACGCTATCATAACTAGATTTGTTTTTGTTTGCCTAGAAATACGTGTGCGCGTGTGTGTGTGTGTGTGTGTGTGTGTGTGTGTGTGTGTGTGTGTGTGTGTGTGTGTGTGTGTGGTGTGTATAAAAAAAAACAGGTGTTT
>NW_017842060.1:9338071-9359299 GCF_001891065.2 Hippocampus comes | reverse complement strand
TATGTGTGTGCGTGTGTGTGTGTGTGTGTGTGTGTGTGTGTGTGTGTGTGTGTGTGTGTGTGTGTTGTGTATGAAAAAAACAGGTGTCTTTTGACAAATTCATTCCTTGCTTTGGAAGCCTCAAGGTCATTTTTCTCCTCTGTGTTGTGTTCACTCAGCGCAGGTCTCAGAGGAGTCAAAGCTTCTCAGTGAAGCTCTTCCTCCCGCCTTGTTTTTGACAGTGACACGCCTGCTCGGTGTAAGGCATGTGCATGCATCCAGCAAATTCTAGAAGCCGCTCTCCCTTTGCACATGCTGTCAAGAATTATCTTAGGCCAATGTGATAATCACCGTGAAAAGCAATTAAATATCTTTATTAAAGATTTACTTTGATTCCGGAGCCTAGGGTGTAGGTATCAAAGCGACAAGTATAGTTAAGCAACTTTCTATTTTTTCAATTTGTGCTCTAATAATGTCGACACGTTCCAAGTGCTAAAATTAACACCATTAAACACCTCACATTTGCCAGAGTTGTGTTTTTTTCTATTTTTTTTCTTTATTTTTTATTAAATTCAGAGCAGCTAAATGATACAGTGGAATACAAATACTACTTGTCACATGATGCCAAACCCGAATGGGCTGCGTCCACTAAATCAAATTTTGGAGAGAAAGTACTTACCGAGATTTGAGAAATGTTTATGCCCGAGCTATTTATTATTATTTTTTAATGCTAACAGGTTATTGTGCGCTGTAACAGCATGACGGTATGTTTATTTGTAAGCGCACCACAGAGGCCATTCGCTGAGGAAATGACGAGGACAGTTGGCCATTGCAACTCTCCAATAATGTCATTTTATTTGGTTAGTTGTGTAAAATGGAAACGCTCAAAAGTATTCATTTCAAAATATGGGACACGGACTGTGTTACATGTCATCAATACAGTGAATGCATCAACGGTTTGTGGCAGTGAATGGTTTTTGATTTGCTCGTGTGTTTATTTGTTGTTGCGTTTTGCATTGAGTGATGCATCGGTGGATTATTGATTGAGTGGTGAATTGATAGATGGATGGATGAAGGGTGGGGTGAAGAGAGTGAATACATGGCTGTATTGGTGTTTAGTTAGCTTATGAATGGACGTATGCTCGTTAACGTGTGGATGATCAAAGTGGTGAGATGGATGTTGAAAGACTCGCTAGATTATACAATAGCTCAATATATGGGTGTCAGTTTGTTGATGGAGATGTTGAGGTGTCACTGGGTGGGTTGCTGGATGGATAACTAAGTACTTGAAAGCATCTTAGCAAGGTACCGTATTTTCCGCACTATAAGGCGGACCTAAAAGCATTCAATTTTCTCAAAAGCCATCAGTGCACCTTATAATCCGATGCCCCTTTTATATGGATCAATATTCTGATTTATGGATGTAGTATTTTAAATGTTGTGTAAAGTGCTTTGTTACAGCCGCAGTGGTTATGAAAGCTCTTTACAAATAAAGCTGTTTTGTATTGTATTGTATTCCCTTTAGCGGAGTTCTATCTGCATAACGCAATTGCAGACACGATTGTAACTTCTATTCTATGCACCTTATAATGTGGTGCGCCCTATATATGAAAACAGTTTTATAATAGGCCATTCAGTGAAGGTGCGACTTATACTCCGAAGTGCCTTATAGTGCGGAAAATACGGTATAGCTCATCTAAAAATAAGTAACAATATGGAGCCAACTTCTAATGAATACTTTTAAAAAGTGTAAGTCAAAAATTTTTGACTAATTTGTAGCAAACCACACCTGAAAAACAGAGGACAAAAAAAAAATCCAATTCATCCATTGTGTACCGCCGTATGAATTTAATATCTAGATCTTTTGTCCACCTTAAAAAGTGTAAGTCAAAAATTTTTGACTAATTTGGAGCAAACCACACCTGAAAAACAGAGGACAAAAAAATAAATCCAATTCATCCATTGTGTACCGGCGTATGAATTTAATATCTAGATCTTTTGTCCACTGCTAAATGACTTTCCTTTTTGACAGTCTGCATTCGAAAGCTTTTGTGCACAGAAAAAAAAAAAAAAAAGAATAAGCGACTCACGGATGTTGTCGGTTGTCTCCTGCACAGTGTCGGTCTTGAGGAGGTTGTCAGCTAACATAAAAGCGCCGGTCTCCACCGTGTCGAGGAGCAGCGTGGCCGAGTGCAGCTGCTCGTTGGTGGACAGCTCTCTCCACGCTGTCTGGGCTCGCGGCTGCAGCAAATTATTCACCGTCTCCACCATGGCCTGAGGGGCGGCACAAACATCGAAGGAAACGCTTAATAAATGATTCCAACTTGACCAGTTACTGCCAATCCATTAAGAGTGCATGTAACATTAGTGTTCCGTGACAAGAGTAGTCAATAACACAAGACAATGGGAACGTAGCGGCTTCTCATTTATCATGTTGATAAATTATGTTGACAAAAATGTAAAGGACGCAAATGCGGCATTCCCATGCAAACATTGCAAAAGAAAAGCAACATTTAAAAAAGCACATTTTCAAAAATGGGATCCAATCACTTGCTGGGTTTATAACTGTTTTTTTTGTGTTTTTTTTTTTTTTTTTCCCCCCTGGGGTACTGTTGCCTTTCACATATCCATCCATTTTCCGAAATCCTCAGAGGGTCATGGGCGTGCTGGAGCCTATCTCAGCTGTTTTGGGGCTGTGGCGGGATCAACCCCGAAATGGTCGCTGGCCAATCACAGTTGAAAAAAAAAAAAAAAAAAAAAGCATCTCAAGCAAAGCCTTCACCCGGCTGCTATAAGGCCTGCTATCCTGCCATATGTTCATCTGCCACTTGTTGCGACCTCACCACTGTGCCCTTCAGGCTCCAACTTGATTTCTTCAATTCAATCAGATCTTTTTCTGCACAAAGGAACCAGACCAGAGTCGGTTTAGGTCCATTTTGGACCTGACACCCAAAGTTTCGTAAACGCTCAACTGCAGTCCTATTAAGAGGGTTTACTAGTGTGAAAGCCCCACTAAGCATCCTTTATCTATTTGTTCAGAAAATCAAACCCGGCTAATGAGCTGATTGTGGCTTCATGCAGGGGTATCTTTTATGTTCCGAAACAAACACTGCTATTTTTGAATTGGCGCTCTGCTGGACGGTTCAGAGAAGAAATGCTGTATGCGATTGTCTACTGGGTCATATTCAGAGATTCATAGCGGCTTCAAAAGCATTCGTCGAGGAAATGGAAAGAAAGGAGAAGAAATAACCTTTCTGAAACAATACTTGTTTTGTCTCCAGCCCACATTCCTTCAATCTTTTAAGAATTCACATCTCTTCAGTTTCAGACACATTTTAAAAGACTCTGGGAGAGCGAGAGAAATTGAGAAAAGAAAGGGGCGGGCGGCGGAGGGGGAAGAGACACGAAAGGAGTCATGGGAGAGCGATAAAACAGTCCAGTGCTTCCACGGTGACAGGCGCCCTCTGGGAAAAGTAGAAGAGCGAATACAGGTGCTATCATAGGCATACATCGCACCCTCCCATCTGCCTCTCAATTTTTCCTGTATTTCTCACTCTCAACGTGTAAAGCAACCTCTCTGCAAACGTCCTGCCATTGCTCACTTGCGTCTCACTCTTTCGCCGCCTTTCGAGAAGGAAGCAGGGAGGAGAGCAGGTGGTCTTATACAAGCATAAGGGCTCTCTGGTGAGGAATGGCCGAGTTGGGGGAGCGGAGTGAATTATGTCAGTTTATTGGTGATCTGAAAGGGGACCGCAGTGGACACAAAAATAAATGGTACTAAGTTGAGTGAATGCTTGCAACAATCTGATTTGGATTGGCGCCATATGTTCATTTTCATGTGCACCAATGTTCTGCAGATGCTTTACTGATTCAAAAAAAGGAAACTTAAGTTAAAAAGCAACCCCCCCACCACCACCATACCCACTAAATTAAATGGAATTTATATTCCGTATGCATTTAGCTCGTTGTTCTTGATAGAACCAATTTGGTGGAGATGAAAGTCACAACTCCGATACATGTTAAGATGATCGCTAAATTCAATCCAAACGTTTTTTTTTTTTTTCTGTTTATTCATGATGGCAAATAATCCTCGGTATAATCACATTTGAAATCTGGGATGCTAAAATTATAGTGTGATGCTCCGCTCCAGCTAGCAGCTAATTAGCTGTGATGCATGTTGCATGAGTTGAGGGATGGCTGCTTGTAAACCAAACTAATTAAGCCAGTGATTCGGCAAACAAGTAGAAGTTGGACATAATATGAAGCCCACAAATGCGTACGCACGCAAAAACAATAGATTTTTGTTTTTTTTTTCCTGTTTAGTCAACATCAAGCTTCAACAAAGCCTCTGGTAGGCGGCTTTACACATGACAATGAAATATGGAATTTAATTAATATTTATCTTGTCAATCTTGTCACCCACCACAAAAAAACTAAACAAAACAAAACAAAAAGAATGCCATTTATTGTGTTTGTTCTTGAACAGGGCGGACATAAAGTGGGTTGATAATTGCTCATCTATTGCAGGTGACTGACCCTGAGCTTCATAATGAATGCCCAAGGTCAAAAATCTATTTGCAACAAACCATGCTGACTCATATCTCATATCCATGCCTTTGATTCAACCTTTCCAATCATTTCTTTCAATATATCACATCTACTGTATGTGACATATATGGCAACACAAGGACAAAGCAACTGTACTGTACAACACAACGCAGACAAAACATTTCAAGAGGTGTGACAGGGCACTTCGGCAACGTAATATCACTGTGAAGATAACGATACATTTTTCCATTATTTCTTGGATTGTGTTATAATATTCAATTCCTATTACTGCTCCTTGAATACCGTTAAAATGTTTCCATTAAAACAAATAATTTTAAATACAGTGATTTGATGATTGAACGGTTAAAAAAAACAATCATTATGAGTTGCAAGCCGAAAATCTAGCTTGCTGTTTGTCAAAATGATTGAAATGCCTTGACCTGAAGTCAGCAGAATTTCCCACAAAATTGTACAAGGGGGATTCATCCTGATTATTACAAATGATCTTCATCAAAGTTCTTCATCCACCACAGAGAATTTCTTCTACGCAGAACAAAGGTCACAGTTTTACCGGGAACACGTTTGCATTGTGTGTAGCAACAATGGTTTCTTCATCCACTCGGCTGATTGGGGCGCATTGGGCTTGTGCACAATTTTCTGGCTGTTGTGAAATGATGCATAGCACGCAGTATTTAGATAAGAATAAGTTACAGTGGTTTTTTTTTGCTTTCTTTTACATATTGGGAATTACATCTGATAGCAAACAAAAATGACATGAGCTGAGGAACAGAGTGTGGGTGCCCTTTTGTTTAATATGCAAGTTTACAAATGGATGAGATGTGGTTGTGTACGTGTGTGTGGACCCTTGTGTGTGTGTGTGTGTGTGTGTGTGTGTGTGTGTGTGTGTGTGTGTGTGTGTGTGTGTGTACGAGCGCACGCGTGGGGGGCTTTGAGACGAGAGGCCTTGCAGTGCATCATTCTGCTCCACTTGCTGAGACTATTCTCAGTGCAGGCTCTGTTTTCCATTCCCTCATGCTGTACTTTGATGTGTTTCGGATAACCACCAACTGACACCCACCCTCCCATCTAACTCTCATTAAACTTCTCAAAGCTTTTCATTGAACTTTTGATTATCTTGCATTTTCTATTCCATATAATTTTTTTTTTCATTGAAATGTAATTCTCCGGTGCCGAGATTACATCTGCAGAGGAGAACCAGTATCTGAGGAAAAAAAAAGAAAAAGGTTTGTGATTTCCTTGAGGTCCAAACAGCTCCACATCATAAAAGTTGATATATATGTGTGTGTGTGTGTGTGTGTGTGTGTGTGTGTGTGTGTGTGTGTGTGTGTGTGTGTGTGTGTGTGTGTGTGTGTCTGTGCGCCTTAAAGCACAGATGCCTTTGGTGACATCTACACAAATCTGACGTCTCAACATCTAAAATTATGGCCATTTTTTAGGGGTTATTCACTCTGCAGAATCAGATCAGGGTGTTCATTTGTGCACTTGTGTATGCACATAACAAAGATGTGCATGTACACACGCACACACACACACACACACACACACACACACACACACACACACACACACACACCAGTAAATGGGGCAGAAGTGAAATCCTTTGAAGCGTTGGGGTAATCCAGCGTAAACAAGAGCGGCAAGACAGACGAGAGGCGGCCTGTTCTACTTCTCGCAGCTACGCGAGGGCCACGCGCGCACACGCATGGGCGCTCGTGCATGGACGGCCAGTGTGTACGCTGGCGCACGGCAAGGCACACTCCTAAACTGACAGCATTCGGATGTAAAAGTCGAGAAAAAAAAAATCCTTTTCTTTCTCGCTTGACTGCGCTTAAAGAAAGTGCATGATTTTGAGAATGTTTTCATCCGAGAAGCAGGCTTTTCTGTCATTTGTTGTTGGACTTCTCTTCTGTCCTTCCTGACAGAACGAGTTTAGAGCTAAATCGGGCTTTACATTCACAGCGTGTCATATTCTGACCCGCCATCCATAAATAGAGGGCATATTTGACATTGTCATTGAACAACGCTGTCTCCATACTGCCCGTTTTGCTTTTTTGTCTGATCGAATCCATTTCTGTTTCTGCAGGCAGGGAGCGACACGCGAACTGATTGGTGCATGAGCTAATCCTTGAAAATTCTGACAATCGCATGGAATTGATTGTTGATTCATCACATCTTGGCTGCAACCAGCAGAGGTGATGTTGACTCAGCCTCAACTAATTCAAATCCATATCACCATCGGCTTTTGCGATGGCAAAAACATTGCCCCCCCCCCCCCGAAAAAAAATAAAATAAAAAGCTGCAACTGACCTAATCCACGCGTTTGACGGCCTGCTCACTCAGCTTTCTAAATGAACTATGAGACAGCTGCAATATATCCAGAATGCCGCTGCTCGAGTCCTGACAAGGAACAGGGAAGGGAACCTTTTGCTAAGGCCGCTGATCCGGCTTCCTGTTGCTCGGAGAACGGATTTCAAAACAGCGCTGCTGTGCGTCTTCATGTCATGTTCGAGTCATAGATACCTCCTTGGGAATTTGTAATTACTGTTGCTTCTTACTCTCACACACCTCCATCAAGTTGTGCGCCCTCA
Organism: Hippocampus comes; assembly: GCF_001891065.2. Classification (NCBI taxonomy): domain Eukaryota; kingdom Metazoa; phylum Chordata; class Actinopteri; order Syngnathiformes; family Syngnathidae; genus Hippocampus; species Hippocampus comes. The sequence goes on along the minus strand of NW_017842060.1, from coordinate 9,352,163 downwards.
AAAAATAATCAACAATCAATCTTTTGATTGCAAATTTTTCCCGTGGGCCTTCAAAGAAGAGTAGTAAAATGCCCGTTGTATTTCTGTTTAATTTCTATCACGCATGCTCTCCATCACTCTTTCTCACTCTCTCACTCGCTCACTCAGTGTACCTTGCACACGCTACCTCCCTCCATCAACCAGCCTGCAGTATCAAAGCCTCTTCAAATAACCAACTTCATCATGAATAAATTGCCAATTTAGTGTACATGAAACGAGTCCCCTGTTCCCCCAAACGGACTGTATGTGTGTGTGCGTGTGTGTGTGTGTGTGTGTGTGTGAGAGAGAGAGAGAGAGAGAGAGAGAGAGAGAGAGAGAGAGCGAGAGAGAGAGAGAGAGAGAGAGAGCGAGAGAGAGAGAGAGAGAGAGAGAGCGAGAGAGAGAGAGAGAGAGAGAGAGCGAGAGAGAGAGAGAGAGAGAGAGAGCGAGAGAGAGAGAGAGAGAGAGAGAGCGAGAGAGAGAGAGAGAGAGAGAGAGCGAGAGAGAGAGAGAGAGAGAGAGAGCGAGAGAGAGAGAGAGAGAGAGAGAGCGAGAGAGAGAGAGAGAGAGAGAGAGCGAGAGAGAGAGAGAGAGAGAGAGAGAAAGAGAGGGAAGAGAATTCAATTATTTTTCATCTCTATTAAGAACCCAAACCTCCTGCACGCTCTCCTCACTTGACAATTAGTGCTGCAGATAATTAACGAGGAGAGGGCAGCAACACACCACATCCCTAATCACGCACATTTCTATCTGGCAGAGTAGGGGACTGCTGCTATAATTTTGTTTTGCATTACAGGGGCTAATTATATAATCGATCACTTCCACCACCCCCAACCCCCCATCAACGCGGAAGGCGTGTGTGATATAATGTTCTGAAACCGGAAGGAGATGTCTGAAGGTGCAGAGCCGATGTACGGGCGACGTAAAACATCGAAGGGAATGCATCAAAAAACGGCACGCCGCTGTGATGTGACAGTGTGAGATCATCGGGGAGTTTGTATTTATACATTGGTGACGTGCGTGTCGCGTGTGTGTCAGCATACATATAGTTACAAGCCGTGGACTATGATGTGACATTGCTGACTGGTGCTGACGTGGATAGTTTTTGCAAAAGGGGGGGAGGTTGGGAAAAACAGCCTGCATCAGGAGAAAAAGAGCTAGCCCATCAAGGGTGTGTATGAATGCGTGCGTGAGAGCAAAGAGAGCAAAAATGAGACGCTGCAGGCTGTCTCCGGCACACAGACGAGGTAGGTGCTGCAGTGCCTTGTCTTTGTGTTATTACCTCTTCCAATGAAGTTCAAATTCTAAAGTGCCGTTCTGGTTTCTTTGTTTTGTGAAGAGGATTACACACAAGTTAATTCGCCAATTTCCACTCTACTTTCTTGGTGGTTATCGATTGGCTCTTTCATCGGCACGGTACCAGCGTAGCCTGGATGTACTTGTCTCGCTTCGCTTCCCATTGGAGTGGTCGGTGTACCACTTCAGAATATGTTCAAACTGTTTTGCTGAAATCAGTCAAGACGAGAGTCACAACAACAACAACGGCTTCAGGAAAAGAAAACCCCGCTCAGCCAAGATTGAGACGTACCAATCACAAAAACGGAGGAGAATGACGGTCTCCTACATTAACTTCTGTGAAAAATTTCAAACGAAACTAAGGGCTAACAAAGAATTTGTGTGTTGGATTATTGTTCAGTGACATGTCAGTGTGTGTTTATACAACATTTGTGTGTGAAAATTCAAATAATGATAACCTCCTGTTAGCATGTCAGCGGGACTTTACATGACTTTAATGTGAGCATAAGCTAAGTTTTAAAAAAAAAACGAAGCATGTTTTGAATTTAAGTATACAATGTGTGTAATTATTTTGAATGATTGTTTGCAGTTACTCCAACTGCGTGTCATTGAACCTCTTATAGCATGTTCACAGATGGCAGAATCATATATGCTACACGCTTGCTACGCAAGCAACAGACTGTACTCAGGTTGCTTACACAATGTCGGGAACTTGTAAGCGCACCACACTGTTCTGAATATTATTCCTTAAACGTCACTTAAAAAGTTCTAAAGCTCAAGAGAAGCCAAAATCAAAATCACGATTTATATTTCGATTAATTGCCCAGCCCTAAAATGAGCGACAAGCGGTGATTGACGTTACGCATATGGCAGCGCTTAGATCATACCTGAAATTGACAGCTGCGTCAGTTGTGACTAGAGCTGCGGTGACCCACATATAGCATTTAATAGAAAATATGAAAGCATATGAAGAGTTCAAAGGCAAAAGTTAATACTGCACCGTTTAGACAACAATAGAGCCATGCGTGCTACACCTTATTTGCTCGGAAATTGTTTCAGGGAGCCGAGCCAAAAGAACAGGTTCTTTTTTGGGGAAAATTTCCCATCTCTCCACGGGTGGAATCGCTTTCAGTGATCAGGTCCACAAATTCAGTGAGACCATTTTCGCTGATGTCGGCTGCAAATTCAAAATCAAGTGCAAGTGCAACATGATCTTGAGGAGAGGAGCAACAAAGAAGATCACAGACTCAATGCAATCCATGTGACAAAATTTAAACTGAATTAATTCCATAAAATACTTCAATAAAAATTGGAATTTTCCAAAATGAGCCTCTTTCTTCCTAGATTTACATTATTTTACACTGCCCTAAATTTTTATCTTTGACCTGGAACCACAAACACACACAAAAAAAAGTTTACTCAATTCATAAAAAGATGAAGATGGCTGATTTCGTATCGCAATGTTATTTTTTCCATCTCTGGTTAAGGTCTGCACTTGACTAAAAGCCATTTTAGTTCAGAGCAGTGTTTACTAACGCAAATAAAAAACAAGTTTCAGAGATGTGACATTGTGCGTTCAAGGTTGCAACATGAACCACGATCCACAGAGCGAAGAGGACAAAGAAGCCATGAACACTGAGCCAACAAGACACACGTTGGATATGATTTTAAAGGAACAAGACCATGATCAAGAACCGGTGTGCAACAAACTATCCATCATTCCACTTCACTTTCTCTGATGCAGCAGTGGCAGCGGAGACATTTCAATGAATGGAGATGGATAGCGAGTCATTTTGCTTCCAGGGCAGGCCGCTTACAACCCAGCACACGGTCTTGCAAAATAGATGAGCTACTATTGATATTGATCATGGTCTCTTATCTGTACTGCTTATTGCAAATGATAGAAAGAAAATGGAAATGAAAACAAAAGAAGCAAACCCTTTGAGGAGATGAAAATATGGTCGGCCAACACCTGCGGATTCAGGTGATTGATGCTGAGGATTTGTTATAATTACGGTGGAGGATAGAGTTAAATGACCCTCCTCCTCAAAGGGTTTCAATTCCAATTCTAAAATAGCCGCTGCAGCCTACTACGTATCAACATAGCGCATCGCAAATGTGTGATATCACACGCAGGCTTTCTTGATAAATTACATGCGGACGTGAAAGTGAAAAACACACATACGCACGCGCACACACACAAAAAGCAGGGTGTGGCAAAGCAATCAACGGATACCGGGAAGCGGAAATACCTGTGTGAAAAACCTGCAGGACCTCTCTCTCTTCTGAAGCTGTAAATTCAAACAATTCAACTGTTAGTGATGTAACACCTCCATCTCACACACGCACCTGGCCTAGGGTGAGCACAAACACACACACACACACACACACACACACACACACACACACACACACACACACACACGCACACACACTTGCACAAACTATGTCATTAACATCACTCAAATAGACTCTGGGGACTGGAAATAGATCTTTATTCTTCTTACTCACCTTTGTTTTCAATGTATCTCCCAAATACCCTCATTTCTCTTATTCTTATTTGTTTGCCAACTGTCACTGTGTGTGACCTCAATCTTCGAGACAAGGCATGTAAAAAAATATAGCGTCTCTTTCCGATTGAAACTGTCAGTCATATTTTGGTTTCAGAACTTTTTACAGCAACGTGGTTCATGAAGACGCACAAGATTTTGGTCAAGACACTTTGATCTGTGTATTTAAAGCCATAAGTTGGCCATGCAAATTCAATGTTTCGATATGCTGAAGCAAACACTGACTAGAACGTTCTTAATGATATTTAAATCCGGAATGCTTTAATGATATCAAAAAGTCATCAGCAGTGAATGGGCATTTTCCTTTGGTGATGTACGACGCTTTCAATTTTTTTCACAAGCGCAGATTCTTCCATTCATTTTCTGCATCTCCCGTTGAGGCTTTTATGGCTTTTTATTGTAATCCACTCAAACAAGAATGGTCATCATTTTAACGTGCGGTGATTTAATTATGTATTTGGGTCATTAATGAGTTCAGGAGCACCGCTTTTCCTCTTACAGTGAGCAATACTTCTCTGTAAATTCTACCTCTCACTAGCCATTTGATCAACAGTAAAGCACATATTAATGGATTCCACTTGGGCAAAAGCTTTGACGTGTTCATTTCAAATCAGTGAAGAGAAAGGGCACAGGTTGCAGTGAGACAGAAAGGCAAATTGGGAGAGTGTAAATAGGTGCAGGTCCAATGACTCAGAAAGTCGTTTAAAAAAAAAAAAAAGAAAGAAAAAAAAAGAAAAAGAAATAGTGAGTATATAAGAGTTGGCAGCAGCTGTCAGTCTCGCTCCCAAAGTCGGCCTATCACTGTTGACCTCAGCAAAGACAATCAAGGAACAGTCTCCCATTAAATGAGTCAGCCAGTCAATTAGGCAGCCAAGGCAGCCAGTCAGCGAGTCCCCAATGACTTGGCTCACTTTAATGAATGCCTACATGAACAAACTACAGAACTAAATTCTTCCTTGTTCACCGCCGATAAAACAGATCCTCTGCATACTCAGGATTGAGTTTCCACCGATGCAATTTCACAGTGACTGCAATTTTTTTTTCTGGTCTATAGTATGCTTCTTAATGCAGCTGCAAAAAAAATAAAAAATCAACTCCATTTTAAAATTATTGAGTAACAGACACAAGCGCTAACATATTTTTCGCACTATAAGGAGCACCTAAAAGCATTCAATTTCTTCAACAGTGCACGTTTTATATAAATCAATATTCAGATTTCTTGTACATAGAATTTTAAATATTCTGGAAAGGGCTTTGTTACAGCTGCATCCTGTTGTGAAAGTGCTATATAAATTAAGCTGTATTGTATTGTATTCCCTTTAGCATAGGTCCAGCTAGTGGATGCATAACGCAATCGCAGCCACTATTGCAGCTTCTATTCGATGCACTTTATAATGTGGTGCACCCGATATATGAAAACAGTTTTAAAATAGGCCATTCATTGAAGATGCGCCTTATACTCCGAAAATACGGTAATTGTAATTGTAACGGTGGCTTTTAAATAGAGGTCCTGATTTGGGTTGAAAGTGCAGTTTGGACTAATTTCAAGGAAAAATAATACCAGAGGCTGGCATCTGAAAATATTGTAAAATTTAGGATCATGTGTTTCTTTCAAATGTTTAGTTTGGAATGCTATTTTATTTCATGTTTCCACACATCCCCCGACAATGCAGTACCTTTGTGAGGCTGCGGGCAGCGCTGTCCTTGCCCCCGGGGGTGAGGTTCCTGAGCTGCACGTCGAGCAGCTCCACCAGCTGGGCCATAGCCCGCACCGTGGAAGGCACGTCGCCAGGACGCAGGAGCCCTTTGGTCTGCTCTGCCAGCTCCCTGGCCACGATGGCTGCCGTCTCGCCCGATCGGAGCTGGATGCAAACACAGGAATATAAGGGGGGAGGGAGGGGGTGATAGGCAATGATGGATGTAGTTGCGGACGACATAATGGGAGATGGAGCAAGGAGAAAAAGTTGCAGGGAAAGTTGAGAGCAAAGTGGAAGATAGGGACATGCAGGAGTGGAAAAGTGAAAGAGGGTTTCGTAGAATAGATGTAATTACAACAATTCTGCATTATTCATGGCATACAGTCTATAGTGGACAGTATTTGCATTTCAGTCATGATAAACAATTACATACAAGGGAACCCGATAGGCAAAAGATGTTTAGATATATGTAGTTATTAACATTTAATGCCATTTTTTTTCTGTCTGCTTCAGATGTCTTACTCTGTAAGCGGTCTTGGAATCTGTCACGTCTCAGGCCAAACACGAGTGACGTCCATGTGCCGGTATGATGCTCTCCATTTTAACCACAAACGTTGGGTTTATTGTAAATGGTAAGATAAATATTCACTGACAAGCTTCTGCCTGCAAGCATCAACATGGCACGAGTGATCCAACTGTTATCCACCTTTGCTTTCACAAACGCAAAATAAAAAAGTTTCTGGGAACTGCCATCACTTGATTATTCAAGACCCAAAGGCCCTATACAAATTGTGTTTTACCAACAGAACCTAACAGTATTTATAATTCGACATTGGATGAAATAAATAAGTTACATTGCATAATGTCGGTCAAACATCTCAATTAACATTCTTTATGGCCAAGTATCAAAATAAGTTGTTGATCGTAACTAGTCTATAGCCACTGTTAATAGTAAAATGAGGTATTGCGTCAAATGCCGGCATCGCTCTTGACAGCCAATTCTTCAACCCCATAGTTTGGTATAACTTAAAATACATATTTCACATTCTAATTATCATCCAAGTTATGAGGACCGCTTTTCGAGGTTGCTCTGGAGAGCTCTCTCCTTCTACTTGCCAACAGAAAGCTGCTTGCGACATTGTCACAACAATGTCTAGTCTACATGCAAATACAACCGAGTGGCTGTGAACAAAATTAGCATATAATCACGGCATCTTGATTGGATGCATCATTGCTGCAACCGGCTAATGTTTAATGTTCATAGTTTACCGACAAAGTCAATGATCGGAGAAGCAGTGTTTGGACGGTGCAAAGTAATAGCTTACCTTTCCGAACAACATTTTCTCATCGTGTTTAGCCGCTAGCATTTTTCATCTCACAGTATTCACACAATATTGGCATCTCGGAGAGCAAAACATCAACACGAATGGTGTCCTTTCTGCAAAACCTGGATTTAGCTGTCCTCCCCAACAGCGATCTACAATCTCTTCTGTTTCTAGTTGTTAGGTTGACAAATGGAAATGGATACACGCGGGATCAATCACTTCCCGTGGTCATTGTAGATCCATGCTTTGGAAATGACACTCTGGGAAACTATCATACGACAAATCCGAACAAGGGCGGGCAAAATATATAAAGAAATAAAAAAATAAAAATACACACTTACTTTCTGCATGATGTGGTTGACCCAAGGAGACGTGCAGTTGCTGAGGTCAGGGCCTTTAGGATCCCAGTAGCCCAAATGGGCCATGCACATGTATGTCGCCACACCTGCAAGAGCAGCAAAACTAATAAGGTGAGACAGCTCTGACATTCACTGTAAGACTTGAACGCCTCATGCGGTACCCACAGGGAAACACGAGGGAGGTCTTTGTCATGTAAGCAAATTAACATGAACAATGTACCCCATCGAGGTACACTACATGCGTGCTGTGATGAATAGACGTAGAGTATAACCTACATGATTAAACACTTCACTTATATGTTCAACACCTGTCAAAACATTTAGTCTTGACCTCCAAGACGAGTTACACTGTTACATCTTGATCATTTGAACCTTCTCCCAAAAGGGCGTAAATATCCTCATTAGTCTTCATCGGGAGCAGACACTTTGAACATAAAAATTTCACACAGTGACATCATCCACCGATGTTCCTTACCGAGTGTCCCAACTGGGCATGGTTGCTTGGCAAGTTGACCTTGCTGGGTACGGGGCCAGGAAATATCAGCCGTAACTCGAGGACTACAGAAGTCCTGGGGAGGCAAAGCCGGGGGCTGTGGTGCAGCCGGGGGGACCTGCACGGGCGGGTAGCGTTCCGCGGCTTTACGGTTGGTGTCTGGGATTTGATTGGTGTCGGATGACGAACCGCCGGCCGGATTCATGACAGGCTGGCGGACAGTTGTGGTGGTTCGGTAACGCTGTCCCGGTGAAGTCGTGAGGACAGGACGCGGGGTGGTGAAGTAGGGGGGAGCGCGAGTGGTGGTAGAACGACTGGTTGAGGATGAGGAGCCCCCTCCGACTGCACTCCCTCCTCCTCTGTTAGGAGGGATCATGGGCGGGCGGAAGTCTATGTAAGAAGAAAGGCAAAAGTTCAGAACAAATTAACAAAGTTAACCGGGCTATCATAAAATCCACAACCTATTTCAATCATCTAATGAATGGAACACTTTTGCTCAATGTCTAAGTCACAAAAATGAAAGGAGTAACAAAATTATGGATGGACAAAATGTCCTTGATCCACAACTGTTTTTTTTTTTTTGTTTTTTTTTGGTCCTTTATTTAATATATAACCATTTCCGATCCGCTTTATCCTCACAAGGGTCGCGGGGGGACGGGGGTGGGGTGCAATCGCAGGGCACACAGAGACAAACAACCATCTGCGCTCACACTCACACCTAGGGACAATTTAGAGTGTTCAATCGGCCTACCATGCATGTATTTGGAATGTGGGAGGAAACCGGAGGACCCGCAGAAAACCCACGCAAGCACGGGGAGACCATGCAAATTCCACACAGGAAGGCCGGAGCTGGGATTGAACCCACGACCTCTGCATTTTATATAAAAAGATCTTCATTATTCACACTGAGCTCAGAAATGGAAGGACTGAAAAGAATGGAAAGAGTGTTTGATGCGAAGCGTCTCCGAAAGTGCACATACTATAGTCTCATTCTATCTCTGAACTTGCAGCTGCAGCTCTGCATTGTGCTGATCAATATTGCATTACAGAGTGTTAGATAAAGGGAAATATTTACACATCGCCTTCATAGAGGTCAAGGCAAAGCCTCACCTTACATCTTTCATTAAAAAGGCTTTGAAACAAAATCCTTTAGTGAGATCTTGGGAGGGTAGCTGTAATTTTTTATTTCATAATCAGAATCATCCTTATTGGTCAAGTATGTAAAACACCAAAGGAATTTGTTTCTGGTCGGATGAACCACATTAGAATTTTGAAATTTGAATGATGCAAAAAGTCCTTCTACATTTTAAAGCAGTTCTTGCCAAATAGTGTGCCCACTATTTGGGGAGAGGGTGAAATGAGATCCTACGGTGGGGTGGCATGTCTGACATGTTTTGTTTTGTTTTGTTTCCGTACTAGGTACGGTAAGTATAATTGCACGACTACTACTACACAGACAGTGGCGCTCTCATTGTCAGCGTTTATGCATAGAGTGCAGAGTTCGGGATGTCCCACGACTCATCACTGCGTGTACTTGTTTATGCAGCCATGATGCAAGGATAGTAGCGGTGGCAGATGAAGGATTTACAATGGAGAGCAGTGATAAAATTCGCGTTTATCAGTCAACATTCAGTCCAAGTGAATTCACATTTCACTTTGATAAAAAGGACATTATGATACATGTGCAAGCCAGACAGGGTGCCAGGAGTCCTTTTTACAACTAATGTGATGGGAGATGGAGAGAACTACAATGGTGAGTCCAATCGATCACCCCACTTTGAATGGCTCTGCACTGCAAAACATGCACATTTTAGTAACCGATTCGGACTTCCTTATTTTTGATTTAAAAAAAAAATCGGCATAAATTGTTTCATTCATTTTTGTTTTGTATGTTAAAGTATTTTAAATATTGTACTCATGAGTTAAATTAATGTTCCTGATCAATGTGTATTTATTAATTGATTTTACATTTTATTTTTCACATAGTTCAATTAGGCGGTCCAAAAAATGTTTAAAGTTTAAAAAGGGATTTGATATTTGTTTGAATTGCACATTGGTGCACTTAAATTTTTTTGTTACAAACTGAAAAATCTATCGAGAAGCAAAAGAGAGTGCGCTACTTGGCTGCAACCAGCAGAGGCGCTCTTTTCTGAAATGCAACTAGTTTACAGAGGATGGGGATTTCTTTTTTACCCCCCACCCTCCAAAAAAAACAACTCTTGATAAACTACAAAAATGACTTATGGGAGTTGGACGGGAGTCAAATACCCATCCTTTGATTGGACCACAAAACAACAACAAAACCGACTAGACAAAAAGTACACACACCCTTCTCCATCTCTCCCCTGGTGCCTCGGTATGAGATTGCTTGTCATGTTTACTGTTGTAATGAGAGTCGGCTAAATGAGCTTTTTTCGAAAGAAATCTGTGTGAGGTCATGGCGTCACCTTCTTTTCACGGCGATGCTTGTTACCATTGATTTAACGATATCTGCACAGTCCTTTGGGTGTGAATAAAAGAGTCAGTGGAATGAGAAAAATATCTTTGTGGGTGCAATGAGTGGGTGTCTATATTATTCATTGTGACCAAAAGTTGACCCTTCCCGTGGACTTTAATGAAAACCACCTTGCTTCTGTGCTTTTTCCTCGCCCGCCTCCTTGACTGACAGCCGTGAAACATCCCACTGTACATTCTGTACGTTCACTCTCTCCATAACTTAATGGAGTGTTTCTCAACCTAAACAGAGCTGCTCCCTTTTACTGAATTATTGCTGGCCCTGCCTTATGCATTCTCCACGGAACATTGCCATCAATCATGTGTGTCAGCAGTGGCCTAGGGACGAGCTGTCAGTCAGTCTGTGTGTGTGTGTGTGTGTGTCTGCGTGTGTGTGTGTGTGTGTGTGTGTGTGTGTGTGCTCTTGACAAAAAAAGTGTGTGTGTGTGTGTGTGTGCTCTTGACAAAAAAAGTGTGTGTGTGTGTGTGTGTTGGGTGTTGTGTGGTGTGTGTGGGTGTGTGTGTGTGTGTGTGTGTGTGTGTGTGTGTGTGTGTGTGTGTGCGTGTGTGTGTGTGTGTGTCTGAGGTTGATGTCTGCTGTCATTTGAGTACAAGGCTGAAAACACGGCTGGCAGCGAGAGTTGAGGCAACATAAAAGCCTGCGAGCATCATAGGCGAGGGGCCACAGCATCTCTGTCTTTTCTTTTCCTCTGCTGCTCTCTTGACATTTTCCACCTGACATTTTCTGACTTGATTGCTCACTCGCAACTTTGGCGTTCACACTTTTATTCTCCCTATTCTGATTTCTATTTGCAAAAAATACACTCTTATTTGATCCCATTTGTCCCTTTTCCACATCTTTTTTTGGGGCAAATCATGCCATGAATTAATCATCACTGTCACTCAAGCTACTTTTAAAGAAATTGCAGGGAAGTACTGGAATACGACATAACAGCAGCATGAAGGTTTTATAAAGAAAAGGGGCATGTTTGTAGTTGTTGGGACCGCCATGTCATGCACTTATGCCTTAACTACATGTCATGAGGACACCTAAAATGAAAAATGTCCTCTGTAGGCACTTTGCTTTGTCAATAATGCTATCCAAGCTGTTAGCTTGCTTTGCTGTGTGTTACACATTACGTTGAAAATATCAGCATGACGTTTTATCCGTCACAATAGCTGCCTCTCAGGCTGGACAATTAATCTAAATTTCATTGTGATTCTGATTTTATCCTTTCACCGTGTTGCCTGTGCAGCAAGCATGTGATACATGTGTGATTCTGCCACTCCCTGAGCATGCTTTAAGCTGTTTAATGACACTTGCACGGTAAAACAAAACACATGACAAAAGAATTACACACATTGCGTATTTAAATACAAGACATGCTTTGTTTTAAAAACATCGCCATTGCTGATGCTAAAGTCAATGTAAAATCCCATTGGCATGCTAACGGTAATTAGCCATAGCCATTCAGAAGTGTTTTTCCTTCAAGTAACAAATATCCACACAGAAACTGTGTATGAAGACATCCAGATAGGTTATACTCAAAGGCACATGAAAAGAGTTTATATTATTCGAGCCCAATCGCAAGTTCTATCCCCGTTATCTGAATCTGAGTTTGTATTTCATGCATGCGCAGAACCAGACTGCCCCTTGAAGGCCAATGCACACATAGCAGGAAGAGCTGGTATTTATTATTTATTTCTTGTTATTTACTTATTTATTTAATTGCTATTATGTCAGTATATTCTTATTTTACTTTGTTACTCATTTATGTTGTATTTGTTATTTCAAGTTTTATTCCGAATAAAACTTGATTCAAGGAATTGTTATTGTCAGACTAACACACATTTCCACATGAGACGGCAAGAAACACGATACTCGAAAACCCAGGTTAGCACTATAAGAATCGTGAAATGGAAAACAGAATCATAACATCAAATAAATAAATAAATACAATAAGGAGATAAAGGAGATGCTTATTCGGTGTTCAAATGCGTGCAAGGATGAACGGCGGCAAAATGATCAATTTTTGAGGCTTCAAGTATTTTTATCCAACTCTATCTAATGTAAACATCAATACAAAAACAAAACCGTTTTTTTTTTTTGTTCCATATCAAAACACCCCCAGTGTAGACAGTCATGTCATGGAGCGATAGAGAAAGAGGGGGGGGGGGGAATCAGTCTACATGGTGTCACCCCTCTGGGTCATTCCATGGTTGATTACATGGTCCACTATTGTAGCTCTGATGTCATCAGTAATTCTATCTCTCCTTCTCCTTCCTCCTTCACCTTCTTGCCCGCATCCTCCTCGTCCCCCTCTTGCTTTTTCAGTCCACGTCTTCTTCCTTGGCCCTCCTCTAATTTTCATTCTTCTCACTCTTCCTGCTCCCTCCATTGTTGTCCACGTCCAGCTTACAAAATGAACTAATTACAGTGTCTAAAACAGTTTTCTCCTGCGACAGTGTGGTGGAATAGTGTAAATATTCAGCATAAATGCGTATAGTTTTGCAAGGAGTGTGTTGATCGTTTTTAAGTTGAGGGTAAAGGAGTGAGTGGGGTGTTAACAACGTTACAAACTCGGTACAAAGCAGTGTTTGTGCGTTTAGTTTTGCAAAGTCCTAGAGTGGTTTCGCAATAGATCTTAGTAGTTTTAGAACTTGTGTTACAAGAATCACTGTTAGAGTTTAATCATTCAGCAAAAAAAAAAAAAAGTAATACCACGAGATTTCTTCATATCACATAGATTAATAGTTCTTCACATGCCCGGCAAGAATGAAATTAATTAAACTTAAGAGACTCTGACAGCTGAGTAAAATGATGTGAAAGGATCAGAATCTTCAAATGGTCCGCTAATTATTTTTGATGAGATTGTTTTTATCGACTATTAAGCTGCAGCAAACACTTTCAAGGAAAGTTGAAAGCTCGGAAGCGATGTTCATCTATTGCCTCGGGCTATTTGCTCCAGAATGACAATACCAAACTTTGTTTCGAAGCCAATACAACAGCAAGATATCATGATAATAAATCACCATACATTATCCACACGTTCAACATCAGAACTTAAGTTTTAGGTGCAATACTACATTTGTTCTCTACATGTAAACTATCCTTGATAGCACTGGACAGCAACTCTGGGCCTTGATCATTGAAACTGACAAGAAAATCATCAACCTTACTGGGTTTTTTTTAGTTGTGGGAGAAAACAAGCATGCAAACTACACACAAAGGCTCCAAGTCTGGTCCCGAGAGCCAATAATGTCAGCAGCAACAGGAAAACAAGTTAGACGCATTTTGAACAAGTGGTTCAGGTCAGTTCGCGATGGTAGACTTGACACCTCACCAAAGGGCTAAAAGTTATCCTGGAAAAAAAAACAAACCAAAAAAAACAATAAAAAACAAAAACAAAACAAGTGGTTCAGGTCAGTTCGCGATGGTAGACTTGTCACCTCACCAAAGGGCTAAAAGTCATCCTGGAAAAAAACAAACCAAAAAAACAAAAACAATAACATGCCATCCTCCAACAAGTAGACAGACATGATGTTGGTGTGTGTGTGTAGTATCTTTGAGACGTGAAGTTTGGCCATACACCTATAAGACTGCATATATCTGCCCGCATGCACTCCGCTAGCCTGGAGTCCGATTGTTGACTTCTCACTCGATAAACAAAGGACCTGTAAATCGTCAACACCAAACCGTTGAAGGGGTGGAAGAAAGAGCAAGAGAGAAGATAAACAAGCCCGGTGGGATTCCCACATGGTCAGGAAAAGACAGGCAGAAAGACAGGAAGTAGGTTAAAAAAAAAGGGGGGGGGGGGCCTTTGGGAAGGGGGGCCAGGGG
>NW_017842060.1:9337118-9337983 GCF_001891065.2 Hippocampus comes | reverse complement strand
CTCTCGCGCTCTCCCTCTCTCTCACACACACACACACACACACACACACACACACACACACACACACACACACACACACACACACAGCACTTGAAGGGTGGGGAGGGACGCTTCCAAGGCAAAACGATAATCTAACTGGAGGACACAAAGCATTCGAGGCTGCATGGCAGCACAAACATTGGACGGGGCTGCATACTGCGATAACACACCGTCCTTATGGCCTGGCAGACACACACACACACACACACACGCGCACGCACGTACACAGCTTGTGGCGAGTGGCTCGAGCTTGCTGATAAGACAGAATAGAGCACTTCAAAGCAGAGATACTTTCGAGATAGAAAGCCACCTCAGCTAATAAAGCCTCCATCCAAATGGCTGGCAGGTCCTGACAAGTTCAACTGCTAATTTCGTATGCACATTTATTTAATGAATTTGATTTTTCTTTACAAACACATCCAGCCCGAACTGGGTTTTCAGTTACATAAACACGGCATGCTGAGGTCAGCTGTGGTTTGAGGACCAATGCTTGTTCAAAAGGCTGATGGGACAACATTTAATTTGTTTTGTTGTTATATATATATCGCATCTCGCCCAGATATACCACACCAGAGAAGACCCAAGGTGTAGGTTGTGCAAAGAGGCACCTGAGACGATCCAACACATAACTGAGGGTGTAAGATGCCAGGGAAAGCCTACATGGAACGCCGTAACCAGGTGGCTGGCATAGTCTACCGAAACATCTGTGCGGAGTATGGACTGGAAACCCCAAGGTCAAAATGGGAAACACCTCCGAAGGTGGTGGAGAATGACAGAGCGAAGATCCTGTGGGACTTCCAGATCCAGACTGACAAGATGGTAATGG
>NW_017842060.1:9312914-9336821 GCF_001891065.2 Hippocampus comes | reverse complement strand
ATATATATATATATATATATATATATATTTGTACTCTACCTGAGAAGGAAAAGGAACAGTCTGATAGGCATGATAATGACATGTTCAAAAAGTTCACATCGAACGCAATTGTGTTCTGGTTGTCACAAAGAATGTGGCTTCGATAGTTTTCATTGTATCTTTTAAAATGTCTTCCGAGTTATGTTTAATGTAAATTAACTTCATATAGACAGTTCCATAAATGCTTGTTTGTCTTTGAAAAGTTGAACGCAAAGTTTGACCAGAGGCTACACAATTTTATATGACCATTCCTGTTTGGCTCTGAATGTGCACGTGTATTTGATGTTCACGGTCAGTCATTGAAGTTGCTGTGGCAGCCGTAGATGTACGTCGCCGCAATGTACTCGTACGATTGAGAGCATGAATCAAAGCTTTGTGGCTGAGGTTCTTTTCTTGGCTAACAAGCACTTTCATCGCGCTGCTGCCGAACACCAACTTTCTTGAGCGCAGGCTGTCGAAGCTATCACCTGGCTCCTTCAATTTGTGGCACCAACTTCCGAAAGGCTTTTCATCTCTATGCCCAGCGCGTTTATTTTTTTTTTTTAACCCTTTCAGGCACAGCGGTTACTCCAGTGGACAGCTCATCAGGTTACAGGTTATCATTATTTGTGGGTGAAGAGGTCAAACACCTTTTTCAATGAATGCTGTTTTCACTGTGTTGAATGAATTTCACTTCCATTTTCTAAACTACACAGATGATATCAAGTTTTATTGTTGCTTGACTACTAGGCAAGACTTGGCCTACTCTGCCTCTGATTGGCTAAGGTCTACAGTTTTGGTTGGACTCACACTGATTGTTGTGTGATTGTTTCAACAATTTTATTAAAGCAACATGATGATAAAAACAAGTCACAAGTCCATTTAAACAATTTCTCTCATTGCAGAAGAGCTCAATGTGGCTGCCATTTTATCGTGCGTGTACAACTCCATCTACTCATTTCCGTCAAGACAGAGCATGCGCAGACAGGGCACAGCTTGGATATTCTGATTAAAGTGTTTACATGACACTTGTGCGGAATGGCAAAAGTATAACACCGCCCTTGTGAATATGAATGAAATGCCATTTGGATTCGGCCCGTTTATTTAATGAGGTGCTTACGGAGCATTTTCAGTCTGCTTGGTCAAGACACACATGAGAGGGCGGGTCTTCTCAAAAAATTCATATGGCTGACGACTTTAAGGCATGCTTATTCCTCGACGATAGTCCCCATGAGGTTAATAAAAAAAAAACTAATAATAATAAATACTTAATAATAATAATAATAATAATAATAATAGTCGCCGGCTGTAATTTTTGGGGGTTTTGAGTAATACTTGAGTATACGCGTGGATTCACTTCTTGCAAAACTCTGGGTCTCCCTTCCACCCTGGTGGTGTTCTGGATAAGTCAGTCTGGGTAGACGGAAAAGCGGCGTGGAAGCCAAAAACACACAGACGGCCTGGCAGGGTCCTTTCAATCGATAAGGACACACACCGCAGGCAAAGAACAGGTGTTGCAGGCTTTCTAAACCAAAGTCTCTGGTGAGGAGACTGTGTCATAATCTGTTTAGTAGAGGCGAGGATGAGGCGGGGAGTGAAAAAGCAGAGAGAGAAGCGATGAATGCAAGTGGAAGACATGAGGAGAGGAGAGTGAGTGTGGCATCAATGCCCCTTAGGAGAGAAGTGAGAGCAGCAGTATTAAGGTGTAAGATTGTGATATCACACTTTGCAAGTTGGTAAAGTTTAGATTTAACAAGATTCACAAATGTTCTCAAAATATGATTTATCACGTTAAAATGTAGCCCCCCATCCCACCCCCCCCACCCCCCATCCTCCACTCCCCCACAACACTTTGGATGAAAAAGAAGTCAGCAGTAGCAGCTCAAGGACACACCGGCGCACACACACAAACTGGTGTGTGCTGAGGCTCAGCGTAATCAGTGATGTGGTGAAAGAGGGTTCTCCACTCCAGCCATAAAACGGTGTTATTCTCTCCACTTAAGCTTGTTTCCAACATTTCCTGCCATGCTTATCCCTACCGGCTGATTGCAATCAGGAAGGAGAGGTGGAATGGTGGGGTGGAGGGGAGTGAACGACAGCAGGAGAGGAGAGATGGGGAAGAGGTAGAACAGCAGAAGAGAGCAGAGGAGACGAGAGAGGCCACGAAGGGAGTAAATAAATGGCCGAGGGTTAAGACAATAGATACTCCATGCTTGACTTCCCAAGGAAATGGGACACTGTGATCTCAGCCATTCGAGGTTGGGAGGTGAACTTTTAAATTACCGCTAACTGACGGAGTGGCGAGAAGGGCCAAGTCGAGATCACCTCTGTATGACCATCTATTAAATACAATGATATAACACCAAAATTTGATTACTCTCTATGATTGAGGATGACACTTTGAACATTCATGCGAAATACTGAGGTTTTTGTTGTTGTTGTTGTTTTTTTTTTTTTTGCTTCAAGACGTCATCTCTGACCGCAACATTGTAATCAGGCTGTGGTACGGTGGTGAGGAAACAAAGTTTATTGAAACCATCAGCAATTGAAATACATAATACAAAGTCACATTTTCACCAAAGTCTAAGGAACAGGTGAAAAAAGACAAAATAACGTGTATTTTTAGTCAGTAGTTGGAAAAGTATTTAGGCTGGTAAATAGGTACCTGTAAGTCAGTAAGTAGATAGGTGTGAAAATAAGTAAATATCAAGATGGAAGTAAATGAGGATGTGAATTGTTAAGTGTGTAAGCCTGTAGATACTGTCGGTAGGTCAGTAAGGAAATTAGTGCTTAAGCGACACGGAAGCTGTGTAGGTCATTAGATCGGTATGTAAGTCAGTAAATCAGTCAGTCAGTGTATCAAACAGTCCATTGCTAATTAAGTAGGCGCTTTGGCTATTGCCTTATGTGGCTAGGCAACATGGCTTATTGTATCAATCTCCAAATGCAAAATAACTGTCATGATTCTGTTTGGGACCAACAGGTGGCACTGTAGGGCTCTCCCTGCAGCTGCACACCTGTTGGTCGTTATGTAATTATTGCTTTAAAAGGACTCCCGGCACGACCACTCGGTGTCGGGTCATTGTTTGTTGGTTTGTTTGTTTGCTGCTGTCATGTTTGTTCTGGTCGTGTTTCGGTTATTGATAGTTTTTGCTTCAGTCATGGTTTTGGTTTGCTACTTTGGATTCTTTTTGTTTTCAGGACTTTGTTTTGTTTAGGATTTAGTTTTCTCTGTGTTTTAATACAGTTTGCTCCTCCCTCCTGCCTGCTTTTTTGGGGTCCACCACCACCTCATAACATGACAATAACTATTTATCACTCTAACTTGGAACCAAATAAATAACATTGCTGACAGTGATATTTAAGATACGATAATATAATTTTGACATCGTAGGCTCCTCCTGTTAGCTGACTTATGCAGAAACATAATTAATTTCCATTTTTTTGGACCTGTGCACATATTTTTCTGGACATAATTTTCTCTCGAAACAATTTAACTTTATTTCCAATTTATGATTTTTTTACCCTCCACTGTCATATGGTTTCAACAGACTTGTGAAAAGTGTACTGTACCACCAAAGTACTTATTGCGCTGTTTCACGACTCTGCGTTTCACAGTGGCTTAGCGGTTAGCATGGCTTCTCTGTCTTTTCTCTCCTTGCTCGGTCCATTGCATGCTTAGGTCCGTGTCCTCCTTTAGTGACAACAAAACTTGTTAGAAGTGTTGCTATTTTGCCATGGAGACGAGGATTTGTGAGAAGTAAATCTGCTACATTGAAGGACAGTGTTTAGCCACGCTAGCTAACCCGCACTCGGTATTCCCTTGGGAGGTCCTGAGGGGCTGGGAAAGCAAGGACAATGGGTGACATGGACATATCGTTTTTTTTTTTGGGGGGGGGGGGTTGTCCATTGGGAGACAAATGAAGGTTTTCTTATCTTATATGCCATATATTGTACTACACAGGCACACATCCCTATTGCCTTCCTTTTTAAATTCATGCGCATACTATCCAAGCGGCTACTGTCACCAGAGCTTAAATAGAAATGATGAGCATAACACTGTAAAGCAGGATGCGGCAAAACGAGCGAAACAAATCTGGGAATGGATGCAGAGGCAACATGAATTACGTTTGCGACTTTGTTGGGGAGAAAGGAGAAAAAAAAAACTTTCGAAAGAGCAAAGCAAAGCAGAGTGGATGTGTTAAATTATTCAAATGTTTCATCTGCGCCATGCTGGTTGCGTAGGCTCGGCCTCTACAATATGCATGTAAGAAGACGTGATGAAACAAGTCCATAAACAGTCGTGAAGTTTGCATGGGAATATTTGTGAAGTTTGCATGGGAATATTCGGGAATGCAGGGTGGGAGAGAAGGGCAAAGTCGACAAGTGACTTTGACTTTAGACATTCATCTGCACAACCTTAATAGTATATACATCTAAGGACGATCCAATGTGATCCGGAAAAGAGCCCGCAAGAGAAAAAAAGAGGGCAGATTAAGCAGGAGATAAGGAGAAAAGCAAGAGAAAAACAGGGCTGACTAAAAGAAAGATGTATGAATAAGGGAAGGGGAAATGTTGAGATTCCTGCCATTGTGAGTGTTTGTGTGCACGATGACGAGTGAGAGAACGGGGTCTCAACAAAGACGAAACACAAATAGACGTGGGACAAAAACGCGACGGTTCACTTTCTTCTCAAGTGCCAAGAGAAAAAAAAGTATATGCATTTCAAAAAGCCAAATTTCCACTGCCTACTGTGTCAATGTGGCGCATTACATGGGGGTATTTATGTGTCAGCTTTTGCTTAGCCTGAGAAGATTCCTTGCCTGTGATATTCAAAGTCTGATTCTTAAAGGAAACCTTACAAGAGTGTCTTTTTTTCTTTTCTCCAAACTGTGCTGCTGTATCGGAGGTAAGCTGGTTGAATATTGATGAGAGTTTTAAAGACTCACTCTCTCTTCCTAGAAGAAACGACATACAACAAAGTAAGACTTAGCAAAACAATTGAAAAGTTTTCTTCAAGCAAGCAGAAACATTTTGACTAAAGTAAAACACTTTGGAAGGTTGGTGAGATGTGTCGAGCATTCAGTTTGTAACGCTGTCAATTATTTAAATTGTGTGGAATTGATTGTTCATAATTTGGTTCTGAATAAGTGACTTCCATATCAGATATATTTTATTCCAGGCACACTCACTCTAGGAAATCTAGACTGGGGCAACTCGGACGCAACGTTGATTTATCATTATTTTTCTCTGTTGTCAATCCAATAAATTCATTCAAATGGTCATCCCTTCTGAGTGATGAGTTCAAGCTTCTGATGATCAAACTTCGATAACGTTTTGGAAAATCCGCTTCACCTAAGGTAATTGGGAGGGGAAAAGAAATGAGGACAGGTGACCGAATTGTTAAAAATGGTAGTCCGCTCAAGAGCAAACCCACAGATGGCCTCGCAGAAAATTTCTCCATTCAAACATACCGTTTAGTGAACCTATCTTGAATTTCCCCTCTGGAGATAGATAAGGGATCTTCTCATGGAGGATTATCTTCAACTTTTAAAGCAAAACAGCTTGATCATCACATATCATATGGCAGGGCTCGGAGCTAGGGAATAACTGCTTTAGCTTAAGCCACCGATCTGAAAAGCTCTGAAATAGTATTTTAGTTTACAAAACAAACAAACAAAAAAAAGTCATGTTCGTGACATGCAGTACCAGAATCCAGCAGAGGGGCCAGAGCTGGGTGAAGTATTCTGCGTACCGCAAGCTTCCCTGCTTCGAAGAACTGTTTCCTTGTTCAAGCATAATCAAACGAAAATCAGAAAGTCTGTTTCGTCAAAGCAGGTCAGAATGCGCAGCTGACAAAACAACTGAAATAAAAATGGTTGTCACCGATGATGTTTCAGGTTTGTGAATCTCACTTGAAAAAGGTGAATGACAACTTGACATTATTGAGCAGCTGAATGTATTTGAGCGAGTGAGAGTGTGAGATTGCTCCATTAAAGGGGTGGATAAATTCATACCTTTCATGAATCAATCTAAAATCTTAACCTTCACTTCCCCGCAGTGCTTTTTGTCTGTTTTATGATGGCGATAATTTGAAAAGTTGCATTTGAAAGTCGTCCTTCAGAAACAGTGTCCTCAACTGTTAAAAAAAAAAGAAAAAAAAAAGACTTTTTTTTTCATTTTCTTTTCATGGCCCCACATTTTGTCTTGTTTGACATGTCAAAGAAATCCATACGAGGCAAGACAAAAGTGGAGCCAAATCAGTAATGACATGGAAACCTTCACATGGCCCCTTTTCCTTGGCCTGCTTCCTGGCCTGAATATGGGAATGTAGGAATACACCAAAACTAGAACGGTGTCAATTTGACTGCTCTTAGCTTCGACTATATAATTCATAATATTAGAAAAAAAATAATTAATCAAACTCCACAAAAAGGGGAGAAAATCCAACATAACTCTGGCCTGAATATGGGAATGTAGGAATACACCAAAAACTAGAACAGTGTCAATTTGACTGCTCTTAGCTTCGACTATATATTCATAATATTAGAAAAAAAAAAAATTAATCAAGATCCACAAAAAGGGGAGAAAATCCAACATAACCACGTCGTTACACGAGTAATTTTCTGATGGATCCACGTTGAGTGTGACAGCGCACACAGTTGCGGCATTATCTCACTTCACTAGGTGGTCGATAAAAAACACTTTGTTGAAGTTGTTATCTGACCGACAGCGACTTGTTGCAGCAGTTCCAACTCACTTTCTTGGAACGTATTTCCCTCTTGTTTACGATGCTTCGCCTACAACCCCGACGAGCTACTGCCTTGCCTCTAACAAGAGATATCTGGCTTACTCCCAGCAAAGAATGTATCTCGGAGATGTGAACAGGAGAAAGAGGCGGCACTCAAAGTAAAGTCAAATGAGAGAGAGGACTGGGACGGGCGATTTGAACCATTCCTTTGATAGATCATAATGGGGAAAGTGAGGTCGCTTGCCAACAAACAAATAAACGGCAGTGAGAAAACTGCAGTTGTTTGTTTCCATCAACCATCAGCCGCTACATTCAACGCGAGTGATTTCAGCCTCCCGGCGCCTTCATACTGGCCGGAAGAGGCTTTAATCATGTTCCTGTCACTCATCTACGAACAGCTTAACACAACATTAATCAGTACCAGACCTTTTCAGATCCTTTTTTAATCTACGTCTTGGAAAAAAAAAAAAGTTTTAAAAAAAATGTAAATAAGTACCTGGGACTGAATGTGTAGAGTCTACAAAGACATATAAATACGTTGCCCTATTTTCATAGACAGGCGCATGTGCGTTTGGCGTAAAAAACAAACAAAAAAAAAACTGCCACATCTTCATTTTGTTGCCAGGGCAAATCTACTTCATCATGTTTGAGAATTTGGCAGACCGGGCGGCGCCTTGAAATACATTTTGACGGACAAGAGGGTGTTTTCTATTAGACTTCCCCCGGAACACCTGACAATTTGGTGATAGAAAGTGGAGGAGACTTTAGACCAGATGAAACCAGGTTTAAGTTGTGGCGCAGGTGGTGCAATGCGATTTTGGTAGATTTGATCCAGGCGCAGGCAGACAGATTCTGTGCGCCGCTGATGCATTGTTGTTATCATCTTTAATATAGTTTTAACCCCCCCTGCCCGTAGCACAACTGGTGTGTGTGTCCAAGTAGCCACTTCACAGCGGCCAATTTGACATCATCCGCAAATGGAGGTTTTCTTGCAGTTACTTATAAATCTCCTGCACGGACTCCAGGGAGTGAGTCCGTTATGTTTCCGCCATGAATTTAAAGGGAATGAGAGGAGTCGCTTGGATTGGCCATCTTAAATCGGCTGTGTTCATTCCTACAAAGTGCAATGCCCATCTCTAGCAATGCCAGTCTACAAAAATATCAAGCACCAACAGACTGCTGGTGGACCAGCAGCTAGCCAAAAAGGATTTCGACAGTTTGGTTGAAAGACCAAGAAGAGAGGAACTGGAAAAGTGTTTCAATGTCACTGACTGGTTTTATGTTTTTAAAGAGATATGTCATTATGCAAAAGGAATATTTTATTGGTAGTAGTAGGAATAATATTATGTGCTCTGATATTTTTTTTCAGCTACAGTCGTTTCTTTTTTTTTTTTTTTAATGCTCTACAAATGAAATTGAGTTGAATTGAGAGTTACGGCTCTAATGCAGCGATATTGAGGGAACTCTGTCAAAGAGGCTTACTTGTCACCTGATTTTCCCGCAATGAGAAAATCATGCAGTTGAGCTAGCTAATTTATTCCTTTTCTTCATTGAGTGATGGCATCCAGGGAGGCGCAGAGTAAAGCAGCGAGGCCTCATTGATTGTATGTATTTATCTCTCGCTGGTCAGCAGTATGGCTTGTTGATGTGCATTGGAGGTCATTCTCTGCATTGAATCCCCATTGATCTCCTCTTTAGAGCCTCCTGACACACTCAGAGCTCCATTATGACAATGATCACACTCAAGTGTACACCGATAAACATGCATGCGCAATCATGAATAGGATTGGAATAGGATAACTACATTACACACGCGTGATGCACACGATCGCACATTTTTACAGCGCTGATCGGTATAAACCAAGTTTGATGCCGCTTTTCTCTGTAATTCGCTCTGCTGACCCCCCTTAACTGCATGTAAGTGCACGTGTTAATTCAGACAACATTTAATAAGACACACAGCCAGACTGTCTTGAAGACTCCATTGAAAGGGTTGAGAGAAGATTAAACTTGGAAAATAGTACTTATGGCCTCAGGCTTATACAATTATGTGTCCAGAGGAGAGAAGAGTTGGTTCAAACATCACATTACTTCAGAGTATAAAGTGATCTCTCAACTTGATGCAACTTGAGCGCAAACTCTCACAAAAACAACCTGGTTCGTCTAGGTCATCCATCCGATTAGATGGGTAACGTATGCATGCATATTTTAAACCAAACAGCTGCATATTAATATTTGCCTGTTTGTTTTGTTAGCTAAACTTTGAACCAACAGAGACTGAACCTCTTCCCACACCAGAGCCCAAAACAATGTATTGTGCGTAGGTGGCTCATTGTCAGTGGTGTCTGGTAGCAATAAGACAACAAATCAATAACGCGAATCGAACAGCTGCTTTGTTGCACCAAAATGAGTGAATAGGGTATAAAATGTGATATAACAATAACACTGTACATTATCTGGAATGTGAATGCAAAAGCAGTTGGTACTACAGAAGCCTACAAGAAGGAGCTAACACCACATGAGCCATAGCTGCATCGATTAAGATTATGCTCATGTAAATATTTGACTCAAGTGTTTTTGAAACAATTACTATAATTCTCACTGTCAATCTATTTCTTTCGTCTCCTAATTGCAACTAAATCACTGGACAACATGAATTTAGCAATACTTCAGTAAACGTTTTCACTTTAGGCTTGAATCGTATCGCTAACAATTGTGCGCTAAATGTTGTTATTGTTCGCATGCTAATACTCACAATTAAAACGATACTAGTGTACTATTATATGGAAGCGTTGAAACATCATTGTGGCGTAAACAGTGTTGACTGGGCTATATCTGTCAAACATATTGAAAATCCGTTCGAATGTCTTGTTAAAGTCATTTGAAGGTATTGATAAAATTGTTCAAACACACTCCAATGTTGTTTGGATGTATAGATAAATTACTTGGATTGTATTGGTAAAGTCGTTCGCACGTATCGGTAAAATGTAGGCTAAATGCTAAAAATATGAATGCGGGGTATTGACTTGCACAAGTGTGAATGGTGCACTGCAGTCACTTCACAGCTGGACAGGATGAAGCTCACCAACAGTGATAATTAAATCAGTCATAATTGTTTACAGAAAATTCTGAATGTTGTTTCCTGCATCATTAAATTGTTAGTGTCAAAAATCAAAAGTAATGGGAATATCCTTCAGTTTTTAACATTTCCACGCTTCTGTACAATTCCGTGTAGTATGACGAAAAAAATGCTAGGTTTTTAGCAGTTGGCTTACATTTTATCAATACGTTGGAACTACTTTATCAATACGGTCGAACCACTTTGTAGGACGTTCAAAGGACTTCGCAGTACGATTGAACGACATAGCCAAGTCAAAATTGTTTACACCACATTAGCAGGTATACGCTTGCGTTGTACTTTATTTTTAGAGGTATGTTCTGAAAAAAAATTTCAAAGTTTGCGAAAGGTACGGTCAACAAAGGGTAGCGTTGCCGCAGATTGAAGAACTCCGGGGGGGGGAAAAAAACATAATTTTTGTTCGCTCACAGTGAATACTGACTGACTACCATTATCACTCCCCCTACATCAAAAAAAGAAAATACTGCACTTCCGTATGTCACTGTACTGTATAATATGACTCATCATTTGACATCTGAGCTATAATCGAGCACTTTCAAGGTGTTGAGTTGTTTCATGAGCCTTGTTAACCACACAAAGATCAGCAAAACATGCATATTTTCTTTCAACTAGCTTTTTGATTCGGATCAAAGAAGGCAGTGGTATCCAACTTTAAAAGTATTCATGTTTTTTCTTTAATCACTAAAAATGCAGATACCACGAATGGGGTGATGGAGGGAGTCATAATTAAGAACTATTTATGCACAGATGGTGATTTTTTTCCCCCCATCCTCTTTATGGTATTTTTCAGAATTTCATTATTGGCATCAGATTAGTGAATGTGAGTATCCCATATGTCATGACAGAAAAAGCAATTGGCATTAAAATGATTAGAGTCATTACAAAAATGCCAAGGTACTGCTATTATTAAGAAAATAAGACAGCCTTCCCACTGACTAATTTCTCATTGGATGTACAATACCTTGGTATAATGATGAAAGCTCAGCACGGAAAGTGCTGGAATTTGGATTTGGAACTCACCGTTGTTGCCGAAGTCGAGTGAGTACTTGACCACATGATAGTTATTCCATACGTAGAGGAGGTTGTCTCTTGGGTTGTAATCCACTGCAGCGATGTACTGATATGAGTTGGGGAACGGGATGTTTATACTCGTCTCTTTGCTCTTGTCTGTGTTGTACATGTAGTCAATCTTATTCCCAGTCCCTTCGTTGTCATCATCTTCATAGACAGTCTTGACGACGTACAGAACGCCGCAGATCATGAAGGCATTGGAAGCGGAGCGTTTGTCATAGCTTGTGTCCCAGGAGCCTTCGATGCGTAGGGTGTAAGGGTTTAGCTGGCTCACCACAACACGCCCGTTGTTCTGCTCGGTTGCATAGATCACCCAGAGCCCGTTCTCATCCACTGCCAAGTCAATGTCCGACTTGCCCCCCCAGCGGTAAGGGGAGGTGTCATGATAGTTAGCATTGGCAATGATGGCCTCACCGCTTTTGATACGTGTGCGGAGGTCAAACTTGACAATGTTGCGCGTGCGCTCTTTGTTGAAGAACAGCGCGCCGTCATAAACGACAAAGCCGGTCCCGTCCACACGATGTGGCAGTTTGTATGTCGTGGTTGGCCGGCCTGCGATGAAGTCTTCCTTGGATGAGTACTCAGTCAATGTGTCTGTGCGGTATGGTGTCCAGGGCATGTAGTAAATCTTGTCTGAGGCCTGCAGTGGGTCCTTGCACCAGGCGCCGGATTGGTGGTCGGATTCAAAGAGATGTTCACTTTGGTACACTCCTCGCAGGATCCCCGGGCAGAGAAACACTAAAGGATGAATAACACCATATTTACATTCTGGGTTTTTTTTTTTTGGATTTTTTTAATTGACCCATAAAATGTAAAATGTCAACGAGCCTGACTTTTTATAATTAATTTTACGTTGGGTTTCAACTTGGCTGAGATTGTGTTGTGATGAGCCACGATGATTGCAGAGCACAGCAACAGATAATACCAGCATATTGTAGCAAGGACAAAATGGGCACATTTGCTCACCCCCCAATCCCTCCCCCCTTTCTCAAAGTCCCACTTTCCCTCCCATTCCAACTCCTCATTAGTTGCATGGTTCTTTCTTCCTGCCTTTCTCTTTCTGTCAAGTTTTTTTTTCCCCTCCCTGCTGTTTCTGCAATTGCTGCGACAATTAATTTCCCGCTCTGTGTTTGGTATTCCCATCTTGGAATACTGAGGTCATGTTTTATGAGCAATGTGGGCGATGCAGTGAATTGTGGGTGGTCAAGTGTGTCCAGAGTCATCGGGACTTCAGTAACTTGAATGCGTCCCCTTTGTACGCACAGACTATACAGTACAGTAGATAGAAACCTGAACCAGAATAAGACAAGCTAGCTGCTCATTGCGGTTTTCCAGTTCTTCTCGAAAATATGATTCCAGATCGTGTGCAACCGACTGGGAATATTAATTGAACTCTGATTGGGTATTCAAAGCACTGGCGTCATTTTCATATCACGCAGGAAGAATGTGAAATATTAAATGTCAAAGCAATCCTCTATTCATTGGGCTCATCATAAAAATGTGCTTGACCCTTGGAGGGTTTAGTTAAGTGACGTTCTACCCGATACCATGGATAATATGAAGTGCATCTAATGAGAACCAGTGTTTCGAAATTGCCTCGACATGCTGAGATCAGGCTGTCTTAATATACCCTCAATGACAATGAGATGGATGGGCTTTGACCATAAGGCCCACAATGCTATTTAAGAACATGGACTGCGCATGTTGGGCTTACCTTTTTGTTCCACCTCTGCCGGGGCCATTGATGAAAGTTGAACAGACAGGGAAAAGAAAGAAAGAAAGAAGGACAAGAGACAAAAATTGATTAATGAAGCAATAATAAGGAAATCGTGATTGATAATAAAATCTCCAATCTTTATAATCGTCGTCATATTTCAACCTAACCTTGTGAAAGTGCAAGGAGGCTCTCCATGTGGCATGTCTAATAAGATTACACAAAGGAGGCGGCTGTGCTACAACCTGGAAGTGATCTGACAGCTCTCGTGTTATGCTCTCACATATTTGAGATACAGCGTCCCTGAGTGCCTCAGACACTCACCGACAAAGGAGTGTTATTTGTACAAATGCTTGTGACAGGGTGGTGATAATGTCCATCAATTGGTCAAAACAGGAATGGAATGTGAAGAAAAAAAATCCCAATGCATTTCAATGGCTATCAAGCGTATGCAGATTTCCACGAATCGCGGGCCGGCCCGGTCCCTCCCCCTAGCGAACAGCAGAGGTCGACTGGATAGTCAAGGTCATATTTTACCTTGTTGTACAATCTGCAATTTTTTTTTTCGAGGTGTAAAAATGGAGACGTCAATTTGGGCAGAAAAAATATATGTGTTCAGAGACATTTATTTGTTCAAGTGGATCAGACAGGAGGCAAAAAATAACGGGATCTGTTCGTGCGGAGAATTTGAGGATACACGCCAGCCTCAAGAAATTTTATTTATAGTGGAGAATAGGACCATGCAGAAAAATGAAATGAATTGCGGATACAAGCTTTTAATGTAAACGAATACAACAGAGTAACGCAAAACCGCTAAAGTGATGTCGATTTCTGAGATTCCATTTCAGTGGACCAACTGATATGGAAGCGTTAAAAACCGTCTGCGGAGCACGACGGGTGAGTTGATGCTTTTTTCACGTCACCTCCGCCGTGTGTGTGTGTGTGTGTGTGTGTGTGTGTGTGTGTGTGTGTGTGTGTGTGTGTGTGTGTGTGTGTGTGATTGTTCAGATGTTTGGGATCACGCTGATTGCGCTGCTTTGCTCCATTCCCAAAAAAACAATTCCCTCTCCATTATATTCAAAGCACTCCCCTCAGAGCTCTCTTTGGCTGAGGGTTATTCACGTCGCCCCCTCAGTGAAATGTGCACACTTGCTCAGAGCCTTTAAAACATATGAATTCCATTCCACCTTCGTCCCTCGGGGGGATGAGTGGCTTGTGAACAGAGCAGAAACCTAATCCTGCAAGCAGTTCCCCTTGTGTCTTTCAAGACCGTTAGCTACCTGCTGAATGGAACTGCTCCCCAGAGAGCAGAAGAGGAGCAGAGGCAGGGATGATGCTTTCAAGGAAAATATTTGGAAGGACTTTGGGACCCTTTTTTTTTTTTAATCATACGAGGGTCCGACGTATCTATTTCTGTCCATGATGTACGTTGTTTAACACATTCAAGCGAAAACTCATCAGCACCCACAGACACGCGTGACGCACAGAAACATATGGAGACACAAACACGCACATATGCAACCATTAAATCCCTAGCTCATGAAAAATGCATGGACACTGGTGCGGCTTAGCGCAACTTCTGATGGAGATGGAGATGGAGTTAAACTTGAAACAACTGGTTTTGTGTGTGAAAGAGAAAGAAAGAGAGAGAGCCTGAGAGAGTGAGAGTGAGAGAGAGAGAGAGAGAGAGAGAGAGAGAGACCATGAATAAAGGCAGTTCATTGTGAGATCCCGGTCAATGTCGACTTTGTCTGGATGAAAGTATTTTGTATAGGTTAGGATGAATATGTTTCATTGTCAAACCATCACACCAACATTATTACTGTAATTTCCAGACTATAAGCCGCGACTTTTGTCACAAGATTTCTACTCTGCGTCTCATTTAATGAAGCGGCCTATATATTGATTTTTCTAATGGCCGCTAGGGAGCGCTCAAGCATAAAAGGTAAGAGTGAGACAAGTTGATATACATGTGTCGAGGAAGACGCTGTCATCTTTCACAATGAAAACAATCGGCCATGACAGGGCACATTTCACCTGTGTTTTGGGTTGCACTGCATTCACCAAGGATTACTCCCGAAATACATTGTCGTGAAAGTTGACATGAAAGCGTAGATGGTCGAAAGTCGAATGAAGGAAAGGTTGACCGAGTGATATGGCAAGTGAGGATTTTTTTCATTGAAAAAAAAAACATTACTTGAAATAGTGCCGCGTTACAGTCTTTCTTTTTAAATATCTCATTTTACAACGTGGGCACTCGCGGCTTATAGACAGGTGCGGCTTATGTGTGGACAAAATGCTTATTCCTTTAAAAATGTAGAGGGTGCGGCTTATAATCAGGGGCGCTCGAAAGTCCGGAAAGTACGGTAAACCTCGAGCTGTTCAGGCAATTGTTTTTTTGTTTTAACATAAAGAAAAATGTGTTTGTTTTTTTATGTTTCATTGAAAATGAAATCGTTATTTGATTTACAATAAGTAAGTTTTCACGCTCCCATTCATTTCTTTTGGTTGAAGCAGCATTTGCTGAAGTTACACTATTTGGTCTTTTTGAGAAAGCGGTGTGTACAAAATGCTTATTCCTTTAAAAATGTAGAGGGTGCGGCTTATAATCAGGGGCACTCGAAAGTCCGGAAAGTACGGTAAACCTCGAGCTGTTCAGGCAATTGTTTTTTTGTTTTAACATAAAGAAAAATGTGTTTGTTTTTTTATATTTTATTGAAAATGAAATCGTTATTTAATTTACAATAAGTACGTTTTCACGCTCCAATTCATTTCTTTTGGTTGAAGCAGCATTTGTTGAAGTTACACTATTTGGTCTTTTTGAGAAAGCATTGCAAACAAAAATAGGACAAAAAGCCAAAAATAAAGCAAAACGCACCACCGGAAAAAAAAAAAAATCAATGCAGGCCTCCGGTGACATTTGACTTCTGAAGTTCCACTTTCTTCTTGAAGGGACAAAGCCGATGATATATGCAAACAGAGGTGTGGGGTCATGGAATGACAAATCTCACACACTCTCGGATGCCCATATAACACTTGCTGGTCGCATCCTGTAGATGGGAACTGAGACAGCGAACAAGGACTTCAATTCAACTGAGCTTCTTTCGTAGCCTTCAAAACGTGAGAAATGTACCTGCTCCAAGGTTCCATTGCACAAATGAAAATAGAGCGTCAGCAACAAGTGTAGCAAATGCCATAGCAAATGTCACACAAATGCCGTTCATTTTGTATCGCTCTTTCTTGTGTTCCCACATGAGCGGAACCGTCATTCAGTGGGCTCATTGCAGGACAATTTCTAGATATCCTGACTTGTAATTTCAAGGAAAAGGTGTTAACAATTTTATATCCGAGTGTTTGTGTGGGTGTGTGAGTGCGTTTGTGTGTGTAACTGATTGTTGATTAAAAAGCAATTGAGGCAAAATTGGAGCGCATTAGTTGGATGCAGCTAGCACAGGCATGTTTGATTCTGGTTTGTAGCTAAAGAAAACACTTGATGTCGTCATCTATGGAAAGTTCCGCTCCAACTGCACATGCTATGGCAAAGCTTCTTTGGACAACATTGTTCTGCTTAAAATTGGAATTGAAACAGGAGTTCAGAACATTGAGAGAGAAAATACAGAAATAATAAAAAAATAATCTATCAATTTTCAGATATTGAGTGTACTGACCTATTGGGAGCTGCACAAACAAGTTGCTTTGCAGTTGTCGATAAAAATGATCCAATGGTAATTAGCTCTCCTTTAACCACATTGAAAAAAAAACATGAAAAATACTGACGGCAATTTTGGAAACAGCATGGTAATTTTAGTTTTAATCAGCATAAAAATCTCATTCACCAGTTTTTTTTTTTTTTTTGGTTTCTTTGTTTTTCAATTAATTCACCAGTGTTATTATTTGTAAATTTGATACAGCTCTTGGATTGCGTAAGCCGGCTGGAGCACTTCATTTTGTGGTCCGGAAGCTCTGTATTAGTTTGAAGTGGTGATCTAATTATTTTTACTTTTTTTATGGGGCTAAAAGAATATAATTTAAAAAAAAATAATGTTAAGATAAATTCTAAAATAATTCTAATGTTTGTAGAATGTTCTTGTGTCGAAGAACTGCTTGGTTTATTTATGCAGTGCCGTTCTTTTCTTTTTCCTTCCACACACACACACACACACACACACACACACACACACACACACACACACACACACACACACACACACGCACGCACACACACGCGTACACAGACAAAGTAATGTTCAGCTTACTTTGCAGCGGTGTGAAGATAATTACCATTTTTATTGAAAACTTATGCTTTATTAAGGATGTATCGGACTGGGCAGAGAGACAGCGTGCGTGTCCGCGTGTGCATGTAATGTGTGTGTCCCCGACGTGTACGTGTATTGGTGTGTTTTGTGGGTGTGTGTGCCTCCGCAGACGAGTGGTGACAGAAGCCTTACCACGATTATCTCTAATCTCCAATCAGCCTGCTATAGCCCAAGGTCAATTACGGGCATTTTTTTCTTTCTTTCTTTTTTTTTTTGGTCGTTCTTACTTCATTATTATCTCATTTCTTTTCTCGGCCTACTCCTCCTCACCTGACATTGTGCCATCTCATTCCCTGCTTTTCTACAATTTCTTCCATCACAGAGACTGTCCACCTCTCCACGCGTCTTTTATCAGTTAATTCCCTATTTCTGCTCTTTGTCTGCTGGCCCTGTCTAACCTATTTCTCTCTATCGCTGTTTCGGCTGTCACTCTGCCTCCTTCGCTCTCCTTCTGTTCCTTTGGTTCCTTTTCCATCTTCTCTCGCATGGTCTTGAGAACACATGCTCATGCTCGCGCATGCACACACACACACACACACACACACACACACACACACACACACACACACACGCACGCACGCACAGAGTCGCACGAATATATCGGCCTTCTCATGTCATCACGATTGAGTTCTTCCAAGGGTCCAAATTGACAGAAGTCTTTAATTGGACAGACAAGAAGGTGATTTTATCTTTTAATTAGCTTTCCTTCCGTGCCAATCGTTATTGTTTAAAATAGACAGTGTGGGTATTGCATAACATATCACTGACATTTTCTGATGATTACACTAAATGCGGTAGCAGGCTAATTGCATCAGGACTGCAGTTGGAGAGCCACTGTGTGAATGTGATGATGATGCTGATGAGAAAATGGATAGACATGATCCCAAGTGTTTGTCACGGACGAACATGAATGAAACAATGCATGTCTTGATTGCGATGTGTTGTGTACTGTAGCGGAGATTAAGCATATCCATGCACGGCTATTGGATCGGAGTAGCATTTTCTACCATATTGATCATATTAGCGAGCCTGCCCTGCTTCCAGCCACTATGTACAGTAGAGCTGGCAAAGGTGGCCAAAGCTTGTTGGCTCGATTGGCATGCAACTGTCAAACAGTCATGCCGCAGAGATCTGGAGAAAGGACGAGCCAAAAAGAGGGAGAGCACACGATTTTAGCTTTGGAAAAATGCCAAAAATCCAGCAGAGCGGCGAAAACCGATGAGGAGTTGAGAATGTACTCGAAGCCAAAAAAGAGGGGGTCGCCACGATGGTGCAAATTTCCCGGAAAACTCAACCGTACATAATGTAATTACCTGTTTTACAACCCTCTTTGAGATTTGCTTACGGCATCCGCACAGGGGCGAGCGTACCTGCTGCTACTCTAACCTCAGAAGCCCATGGGAACGCGCCCGCTAGCGTGAAGTGACGTCTCATCGGAGCGACGCTCATAATCAAGCTCTGATGAACACCAGATGGTTTCAGAGGTGATCGCCAGGGGTCAAGTGATCGCACGCTGCAAAAAGAGCCCTTCCACTGCATTTAATGCACGCAAAGGGGGAAGGTATGCACTCCCTCGTCACAGTGTCGGGTGCGATTGTGCAAGCTCAAGCTTGGTGTCAGCTGAGCAGTAGTGGGTCAGTTCGGTTGTTTAGCGGTACAAAGGGATCGGTCTAGTCATCAGTTAATTGATTGTTAGGATTAATGTCAATTGGATGAAGAGCAATGTTGAGTCATTGTGTGCAGGCAAAATTGAGTGCAGTCCTTGGCTGCAATCGGCAGATGCTCTTTGAATTCAGACTCGACTAGTGTGTGTGTGTGTGTGTGTGTGTGTGTGTGTGTGTGTGTGTGTGTGTGTGTGTGTGTGTGTGTGTGTGTGGGCTTTTTTTTCTTTTGGGAGAATGCATTTGTTTTATTTTTAATAACAGTTGATTGGAAAAACACATTCCTTTGAATTTCTGCCATCTCTAATTTAAATAAATCAATTGTGAACCTTGATGAAGGCCGAATTGTTGATTCAGCTCTTGTGTTGTATTTCGTGAGACGCCGAATGAAGTCATCTGCTTTTACATGTAAATATGCCCGCCCGTTAGTTTGCGAGTGTTTTTGAAAGGCGTGAGTTTAAGTCGACTGACACATATTTCACAAAAGGGCCTTCTTCCATTGATCTGTCTTGATTTACAGCAACAATTTGGAGATATTTCACTGTTTAATGTCTCGTAAAATTTATCTTGCCAACAAAGGCGCTGACAACATTGATTTGCTATGTCAAGCGCGGCGGCTTGATCAAAGATGGCTGGGATCTTCGGACAGGAGTATCGTATTCCGAGCTTCAGACATTATTGTGCCTTTCAAGGAAAACTGATTTCATAAATATTTGAAGGGGACAATACGAGGGCTCATTGTAGTGACTCTTGCGAGAGGTATTCTTGGGTGAAACAACTGAGTTGAGGGGGACATCCCAGCCTCCAAACAGCAGTTTGCGGCTACTGTACTGCATACTGCTCACCTCGGGACAAATGCGAGTGTTCTATTAGCCTGCCATGCATGGTTTTGCAATGTGGGAGGAAGCCGGAGTACCCGGAGAAAACCCACAGAGGCATGAGGGAGAACATTCAAATTCCACACAGGGAGGCCGGAGCCGGAATCGAACCCTGCACCTCTGCACTGTGAGGCAGACGTGCTAACCAGTCGACCACCGTGCCACCCTCAGCGACTTAATCATATAGAAAATATGTTCAAGAAAATGGAATTTGGTTCGGAGCACCGAGGGAAACAAAACCTTGAGATATAAAATCCGGGACTAAAACAAAAGATCAATGCATTTCTAAATGGTGTGAAGGTATGGAACAATCTCAATGATGACTTGAAAGTGTGTCGGACAATTTTCGATTTCAACGTTTGCGTAAGTGTCGGAAAGCAGGTTGATATTTTGATGATGCTTAGTGTTATTCAATGATTATTTATGTGGAATGTTTGAGTTCATTGTTCTGACTGAAATGATCAGGTCAAGAGGCCAGGCGGAAATGAGCCTCAGCCTTCTTTTATATTGTTTTTTTTTTTTTGCTGGAAATTTTGTATATGCTTGCATGGAATATTTTTTGCTGACGTTATGTCTTCGCAACTAAAATGTACAATTCACTGGGTGAGCAGATAAATTCAAAGGGAACAAGATGAAGAGCGTAAAAACAACCGCAGAGCTACTTTTAAAGCTTTGCATATGTGTGGCGAGCGCCCATGCATGGTAGGGCATTAAGCGGTATCAGGTTGTGTTTCCATCTGCTCCAGCGAGGGCTCTGATAGTCATATTATTTAATCTGCTGGTCATTCTAGACGGCAGGCAAGAGCCATTTAGCCAGACATAATTGAATGCTTCAGAGTGGGCAATCACCTTGGTCGCTGAAAGGACTTGGGTGTCAAGGCTCACTGAGAAAAAAAAAGACTCCAAAGAAGTATCTGATATCTGTAGCACTTTGAGAAACGTTCAAAGGACACACGTGCATTTTGCGATACATGAATGGTGACATCAAGAATTACGACCGCAACCGAATTCTAACCACAAAAATTAAGTCACCTTAACAGTTCAATGTGTTCTCATTAAAAAAAAAAAAAAAAATTACAATTTACTGTTATATTACAATTTTTTTCCATTGTATTTCTTTTAAAATATTGTGTTATTTTCTTGTTTTTTTTAAATGAAAATAATGATTATTTCGTGAATGTAGTGAATATTTAAATCAACAGACAAAATAAATGTCAAAAAAATTAATTGCATCAGTTTTTGTACAAAAATCGAACAAAGTTCTTGTGAGAAATGTTTTTAATGGTGTGCCGCCATTGTAAATTTTTTGTACAAAGCAAGTGAGGCTGATTTTTTTTTACTATATGATTACTTGACTTAACAATTTATCATAAATAACAATAAAAAAAAACATTGCAAATGTGTGTGTGTGTGTGTGTGTGTGTGTGTGTGTGTGTGTGTGTGTGTGTGTGTGTATGGGGGTGGGGGTACAATCTTATGTTATGGTGAATTTAAATTGTGAATTTGACATTGAAGGCGTGAAAATGGTTTACCAAAGATCCTTTTTCACTCAAAATTACGTTTTAAATTCTGCTTGGAAAAACAAGAAGAATATGCTTCCCAACTCACTCCATGTGAATTCAAATTGATGTTGAATCAGTTCTTTCGGATATTGTTTTTGTTCCAAAAAAGTACGTCAATCTCCTACTCTGATGTTGTGCTGTTGTCTCGTTTTTGACATATGGCAAAAATCAATCCCATCTGGGCTGTGTGAGCTACTTTTAAGACCTCCTGTGTTAGAAAGGAAAGCACGGATGGAATCCATTCACAATCGCGCCATAAAACTAAAACAGAAGTTGTGGTTCAATCTGTGCCGTTGGACAAACCCTCAAAGCTTAAATGTGACAGGAAACATCAAGGACAAATAGATGTCTTCAAACCACAAGGCTTTCCTTTGAACTCCCAAGCATTTGCTGAGCCGAAAGCTGGAACCCAGATTTGGAAGAAAGAAGAACAAAAAAAAAAAATGAACGTTTCATACATGTCCCAGGAAAGTTTCACTCCAGTGGATATAACCTCCCAGTCAGTTATCACTTGGTCAAAGGTCATGCGGCCATCTGTCATCATTTGACTTCTCATACTTCCCTCAGACTTTTCCCAGCGAGCACCAGGCCAACCTCATTTCCCGTCAGCACATGACAAATCCACATTCCCATGAATTGATGAAGCGATCTGGGCATTTGTCTGGAGTATTTATGACAGACATTCATTTCACTGATATTTGGATTTTGGGTGACATCTATCCTTACCCACTTTCGATATTCTGGAACGAGGTGCCTGAGGTGCCCAAGAATGTGCCTTTCTAAAGTTATTAACGACACCTCCAAACTGTCAGAGAGATATTCGTTGGATAATAAGTTTGCTATTGTCATATATCTTGTCCAAGTAGTTTGAGGTGGTTTCGAAATGCAGAGCAACATGAGCACCGCTTCTAACATTGTTCGACCTCTCGTGCAACGTAAACAAGGCGTGGGCGCATTAACACATTGCTAATTGCACAGAATTTGGTCGATTGTGTGGAATAGTTTGTTGATTGTCCACATTCCAGGATGCTATACATATAAGGGCTCAATGATACTGGAAAAATATTTATTATGCAACATGAATGTTGAAAATTGCAATATCCATATTGCGATATATAACATGTACCTCAAGATGTTACATTTTCATAATCTAATGAAAGGAATAAAACATTCTCATGCGAGGATTGTAAACAAGCAGGCTTAATGTCTTAACGTGATATTAACTAATTAAGAATTAATATTCTTTGCCATATAACATTTTTATGTTAAAAAAAATATGAATTGATCATTAATTTTCTCTTTTGGTAATGAAGGAAACATACTTACTGTAAGGAACACATTCATACTGGACCTCCAGGTACTTGTATGTTCCGGGACACGGATCTGGGAAAACATCTGGGCCGGCCACCACAGCGCACTGTGTACGGTTGTTGCATCTGCACACAGAAGTAAACAGGTAGCGTACATGTTAAATCAACATACGCAGACCTTCAGTGTTAGATCAAATGTATTGCAGCCACTCAAACAGTACAACATCATTGGTAAACACACAAATTGCATGAAAAGCCCGTCTAGATTGACCAAAGTGCACAGAAAATGGCTTTTTTTTTTTGTTTCCGCGGGAGTACATTTTGGATAGTCCACCAAGGACAATGCTTAAGACAAGCTCCTTTCACCCCATTAGATTGCGTACGCGTGTCTGTGTGTGCAGCAACAGTAACGATAAGTTATGGCTTTAAGAGTGCTTTGACACACACTCCAGATAATGAATTCCAATTATCAAAGCGGGGGGGGCTCTCGTCCTCCTCTGACATGAGAAAAATAAGTATTGCGCTCTCTTGTTAACACAGGTTCCAAATCGCAGAGCACACTTTGTATATTGACACGTCTACGGTGTAGCGTTTTACACGCTTGTGGTTGCGTCACCACTGAAAAAAAAACATTTTGAAAGGGCAAACATGACCTATTAAATGCAAATGTTTGCATTAAAATGTTTTGCCAAAGCCATTGCTCACCACTGAGGATGATTTGTGGGCTGGTGGGAGTTTTACCGTCGGTGCACACATCTCCATGGGAACTCCTGGTCTTAAAAATAATTAGTAAAACTATTTGAAAGAAAAAATGTGCGCGAGTTGGGGCGCATGAAGAGGAAGACTTATTTTAAGGCGGATGTGGAGGTATTTCTTTCCTCTAGTGAGTATTTCCTTTCAATTAGTACAACTGTTCCAATCCTCAGTCTTTCCCTCTGTGCACCTGTCAAACAGGCGACATTTCCATTAAAAACATTCCGATTTCTTCCATTGAGATATTTTTAATGAGCGTGTCAAACCCGCCTCAAGTCTCTTCTGCTACAGTTCCATTGTATCATTTGCATATAATGAAATATGCATGAAAACTAATTTAATTTCAACTTCAATATTCACGTCCAACATACTGAACTATTATCTGGCTATGAGAAATCATGCGGGATTCTGGTTTGCGTCTGTTGCTGACCGCCCGCATCTCTGTTGGCATGATAGCACTCCAACAGGTCTAAAATTCTATTTGTTGCACTGTCTGTCATATTCTAATAACAATAGCCTGCGGTCCTCACGCCGCTCACCCTCCCTTCTTTTGTCTCGCATCTCTGCTTTTTAATTTCTTGCCCCGGTGCCTTCATCATCGGTCACCTGTCACCAGTGCAAGTTGCAGACTGCGCGTGTCTAACTGCGTATGTGTACGGTGGCGTTGGCGGGGAGGCACACACCATTGCAAGTTGGCTGAAAAGACCGACTGATTGGACTCAAATGCTTAGGCC
>NW_017842060.1:9279744-9312902 GCF_001891065.2 Hippocampus comes | reverse complement strand
GGGGGGGGTATTATTTAACGACCTGCAAGCTGAACAAATGCTCCTGTAGTTATGATGGCAGCGGTTGCATCAACCTGTTGAGCTTTTGCCCACTGGTTTGATAGCTATTCGTGCCAAATGTAACATATTTCTGGTTGGATGCAAAAATAAATCAATAAATCAATATATAAATATTCATTTTACCTTTACGGTTGATTTTAAGAAAATCATATGGCCTCTGCTCCGTACCTCAAAAAGATTTTATTTCAACCCCCACGGATCACACTACAGACGCATTGCATACGTATGCAAATTATATCCACGTATGAAAGAGGCCTGGGTCAGATTTGAAAAAAAAAAATATGGAATTGTACTGTTCATATGGCATGAAAAAAATCTGATGCATGTCACAAAAGGGGGAAAAAAATCTGAACTGAGCTGCAGTGTGAACATAGCCAATGTACATTGTTATTATTATTATATTAGCATTTCATATGGGTATACACATTTCATCAATTTTAGCGCTGCAGTTTAACTTTACGCTAGCAAAATCAAAAAAGAAGTGCAAGATTTATTTTTTTTTTAAACTCAGAATGCAATCACAGCTGACCCGCATTAAATCAGCAAATAACGCAGAAGAAATAGAAGGTGCAAATAGCTTTGAAGAGAGCAAAAAGAGAGAACATTTTGAATGCATGTGAGAATGTTTATTTCTGCTTCTTGACAGCTCAGGTTCTCGAACTTTCTCGGCTGAGTCATAAAACACTGAAGGATTTTGACTACTATTTTAATTAGAGGCTATAGAGCAAAGATTTGACATAATCTTTCCTGCTTGCTTCATCACTCTCTGTTATCACTGCTTCCTTCTCTATTTTTGTCTGCACCATCTTCCTTCATCTCTCTCTTCTCCACATGCTGTCTAAGCCAAGATCATAAACCAATTTCTCTCACTGCCTTTGCCTTTATCCTTCCTGCCAGAGAATTATTCTTCTCTCGTCCCTCATCTTTGTCTCTCATTCCATCTGTCTGTTTATCAGTCTTAAACTCAGCTTCCGTACCCAGATATGTTTGCCCGACTTCCTATTCCCACTTTCTTTCCGGCCCACAGCGTGTCCTCCTTAGCAGCTTTTGCTTTCCAAATCTCCCCAGGAGCATCATCTACAGTTCCCCCCACCGCCTCCTCCTTCCCTCCTTCCCTTTAGTCAAGCTTGTGCTGACGTCACACTTCAGTCTGAGCCAGTTGTCTGAGTCATAGCCAAAAAAGACTCCCTGATGTCCCACGCACCTCCAACGCCCCCCAAAGCCAACACACTCCTTACCTCCTAATGCGTTCATCCAGCAAAAATTCATGAGTCGTGTTTTGCCCTTGTGATGAATTTCATGTGCACATGCGAATCCGCCTTTCTTCAACATTCTTTTAACAGTGGAAATAGCTTTGTCTGTTTCTCCCATGCTTTGGCTGGTGTTGGCAGAAAAGCTCCCTCTTTTTTTAATTAGCATGACCACATCAAAACAAGGCAGTGGCCTGGATACAGCCTTGCCTGCTGGCTTTCTTCCCTGCAACACATACAAACAAACTAGCAACAAAGCTGTGCTGTGGCAGACAGGCGAAGACAGAGCCGCGCTTCTGCAATGGGTGCTGCTGTTGTTATCATCTGTGATGTTTTTCACTTTGCTTGGCAGGCCTCCCTTCACTCCGTCTCTGCCTCGCTTCCTCACATGAACGTAACTGACTAATGATTTGATGAGGCTGACGGAGCTGCTGATGGAACGTGCGTATGTGCGTGCAAGTGTGTCCATGTTTGATGCACGCGTGTATGTGTGTGTGTGTGTGTGTGTGTGTGTGTGTGTGGGTGGGTGTGTGGGTGTGTGTGGTGAGGGGGGGGGAGCAGATTAAAAATGGAATAAATATTTGTGAGTGTGCATGTGTGCGTGTCGGTGTCAGCTTGCAAGCGTGCGCCCGCACGACTGCAGATGTGTTGAAGAACTAAATAATTACAGCGTACGTGTGAGCTGGGAGCTAATCCTCATGAGTAGAAAGAGTTGCCTGAGAGTCTCTGGAATCAACATTTAAATAGAACACAGTATGGACATGCTAAACACAGAGAATGGAGTCGAGTGATTATATAGTAGCTTTTGCTTCTTTTCCACTGGAAAGTGTGTGAGCCTCGATCGCCACTATTCACGGAAGCGCCCATGGAGTCAGCGCGCTTTTTATCGTATTATCCGCACTATAAGGCGCTTCGGAGTATAAGGAGGACCTTCAATGCCCTATTTTAAAGCTGTTTTCATATATAGGGTGCACCGCATTATAAGGCACATAGCATAGAAAACACAATAGTGGCTGCAGTTACGTTATGCATCCACTAGAAGGTGCAACGCTAAAGGGACTACAATACAATACAACTTTACTGAGATAAGCTTGCACAACCGCTGCAGCTGTAACAATGCATTTTACAGAACATTTAAAATACAACGTCCAAGTAATCAGAATATTGATCCATATAGAAGGTGCATCGGACTATAAGGCACACCATCAGTTTTTGAGAACATTTAATGCTTTTACGTGCCCTTAAAGTGCAGAAAATACAGTATGTCATCCAGTGTAGTGCATGTGGTGTGATAAATATTATCAGGTATTGTTATGAAACACAATATGTTTCAGGACAATTGGGTCTCCATCTATAAGCGTCAAGCGATCACAAGCTAAAAATCCGGAAACATATACATTGTGTGTGTATAAAAGTAATAGTGGGCTGATAGCCTCTTGGATCAGTCGTACCATGTAACAGGCCAATGCTTGTAATTGAATATTTGTCTTATCGTTTGTAATGTATTTGACATTTGTGGTTCATCTATCAAACATCCCACCCTGTTGACCTGGGCCCCAAAGCCACTGACCTAAAGCCAACAGTCTAGAACTTTAAATTGGACCCTTCCCTCTGGAATGATCTTCCGTTGAATGTTAAGCAAACCCGCTCTCGTTCCAGTTTTAAAACTCTGTTGCTTGATCTGTTCTTCAAAAAGGACAATTTGTTAAATGACCCTGCCTCCTTCGAACGAGTCAGTAACTCAACAAAACTGTAGTATATGATGTCATCTTTTGCCAATGAAAAGACAAACTAGTATTGGTTCTGCGCCCACTGAAAAGAGGCATTTGTGAGGACGGAAGTTGCCATATTACATTCCCTAATCCAACAATTCCAAACAAAACCCCCCAAATCAAACCACAACCTTCAATGATCCTTTTTTTTTTCTAATGGAGCCCCAGAAATGAGTAGAGCAAGTATAGAATAGACAATTACAGAAAAGCAACACAAATATTTGTCCATTCAGTGATCTTTAGAAAATAGACACTCAATGCTTCACTTTATAATGAGCAGGGCAACACCAATGTAATGCATTCCATTCAGACATTGTTAGCAAGGAGACGTGTAACACAAGTCGACACCCATTACTTGTTTCCCTCCACTGGTGGAATTACCAGGAGCTTTATGTCCCGCTGTTTTATACACTTTGTATCCGTGCTCTTTGTGTCGTAACTGCTGTTTATATGGTACCATTAAAGCAGTATTATGTAGCAACTGTACCTGAAAATAACGTTTTGAATTAGGGACAATAGTTTTTGACTTCATAAACTGGGAAAAAATGCGACTGAGCGTCCTACAGAGGCTGATGGTGCTCATGCAAAAATGCAATTGTGTTTTGTTCTTGAAATACATAGCTCAAAATTGGTTTCAACATAACATTTAACATGCTTATTCAAATAGCCCAAAACCCCCTAAAAATGGTGAATGTTAGCTAAAATGATGCCAC
This sequence comes from Hippocampus comes, assembly GCF_001891065.2. Classification (NCBI taxonomy): domain Eukaryota; kingdom Metazoa; phylum Chordata; class Actinopteri; order Syngnathiformes; family Syngnathidae; genus Hippocampus; species Hippocampus comes. The sequence continues at coordinate 9,309,107 of NW_017842060.1, read as the reverse complement.
ATAATCATTATTCAGTGTGACATAGAGTAGTTCTTAAAATGCTGCAAAGCTTTGAGAATATATATATTCATTTAGCCATCCATTTAACACTAAAATTTGGGTCAAAATGGAATAGCGCATTTTTTTTCATTGTTTTGGCCCAATTTGTTCTATTCATTTAATTAACCCTAATACCCGGGTCAAAAACTGAATAACCCAATTTTTGGGCTCAAATTGACCCATGTGTGGGTCGGTCCTTTTTCAACACAGAAATTGGGTGAAATTTAACCCCAAATTAGTTATTAGTTATATTGCACGTATTTACTTTTCTATCAACCTCATCGTCCCACTGCTTTACGCTATATTTATTTTCAGTTGCTACAACGTTATGTTCCGAAGATAGATACATCCAGGTCAAACTATCCACAAAACTGCAATAAACGCACGATTGGCATCATTCTTTTGTGAAGCCTTAAACCATCTCCCAAGGTTAAAATCAAACATATACTGTGACAGATTCTGAAAACAAATTAAGTCGCAATCCTCACACTGGGAGACATTAAAGTGTGAGGACAGAACAGTTGCAAAAACATAAAAACAGAGCGCAGTTGGTGAAAAATAACCAACGGAAGGGGGCAATGTGATTATCCTCAGGATCCGCGGGCCCTTCGGGACTCCAGGAAAGTCATTTGACAGCAGACAGGATATTTACTGTATGTTGCACCAGAATAAAAATGTGGTTAAGCTGACCGTGCCCTGGCTCTCTCACACCCATCGAGCATATACCTCCAATGCTATTATCCATGTTTCTGCTTTATTACCTCCCTGATGTGGTGCTGTGTTGTTTGGAAACGGACAAATGGAGTGCTGCATGTCAAATAGGAGGAAAAAAAAAAAAAAAAAACAGAACTGCGGAGGAAGCACTGCAGGTATTGTGATTGGCAGGGGTATGAAAAGGAGACCGTGTGCACGGGTGCGGGTGCATGTGTGTCTAGCCGGTGCTACAGTCTAGCGTCACATTCTTTGCCAGCACCACCAAGCTGTACTTATGAAGAAATGACAGATCTCTCACATTCAGAAACACCAACACACTCCTGTGCGGTCCCAGAATACAATTCTGTCAGCTTTGGAGCAGCCTGTCAGACAAGCCACAGGTAAAATAATGCTGTTTTTCCCAGTGGGAAACAGCTTTGAAATGTGTTACATTATTAATGTTTGGCTGGAGGATGTCACTCTCTCCCAATTCTCCCTCCTTCTTTTGGAACATGTCATTTTTGACATGCAACAAGCGGCGCATTTCAGACTGGCTGCGCCACATATGCTCTGAAGGTGACACAGCCTACCCCACATGGACCCGGTGAAAATAATATAACATTTACGCATCGTGCATAATGCCCGTGACGGTAAACGCTGTGGAGAAATGTATAGGCGTTGTTAATATGGCGTCGGTGTGTAATTCAATTTGCGGAGATGTAAAGTGATGCACTCTAATTAAGGTAATTTGTCAGCAATCTCAAACAGATTGTTTTTCCAATGCCATAACTAATACCGGGTTCCAAAATGCTTAACAGGTGGGCATATAGCCAAGTATAGTTTTTCGAGCCCCGCCGTCCTCCTCGCCTCCTCAAATGGTAACCATGGCAACCTCCTCCTAGTCTGATCCCAGGACGTGCATCGTTTTCCTTCTCATTCCACCACCTTCACTGACATCCCTGCGCTTCTCCCTACATCAGTGTGTCTGGGTGCAAAAACACTTTTTCTCCACGCTTTAATCCAAGACCACCTGCCTGCCCAGACTCTAAATCCCCTTCAAAGCTCAAATACAGCTAACATGTCAGACAGTGAGGCTGCCCTCTGCAAGGCAAGTAGAACACCAATGCGAGTCAGTGCCGTGTCTTGTGGGATTTTTGTCAACCTGATGCGTGAATGTGCATTTGCAATCGTGTGTCCCGGCCTGACTTTGCGGGTCACGTAAGCGTCACAGTGGTCCATCTCCGCTTTCCGTTCCTGACTCAGCCTGAATGTGTCAGACTGTCCATACGTACACTACCTGCGCCAGGGGTGTTTAAAAAAAAAAAAATAATAACAATCGTTATCATCTGCGCACATAGAATACTACATTTCCTGGTTGTCAGGTGCATGACGTTGTGTTGCTAATTCCTGCTGAATCCTTTTGCCATGAGGCTGACCTCCTCCACAGAAAACAAAGATACTGACCTTCCTGCAAAAGTAATATTTTGTTGTTAATATCAATGGAACAAAATTGAGAGCTCAACCTGTACTGTACAGATCCTCATTCAAATCTGCCCCTGAAAGGCCACTACAAAAATATTTGCTCACTCAAATAACGATTGAGAAAAATGCTGCATCTTTTGGAGCATAAATTGATGCGCAGTTATCCCTTTTGTAAACTGTAACTGTTTACAACGTGAAGCTTTAGAATCGCGCTGGTAAACAATCTTTCACGGTCGTTGCTATTCACTACTGCAAACTTATATAAACGGGGAAATTGATTAATGAATTGAAAGTAGTTTGCAGCCACAATGGCATATCCGGCAAAATGGTCATGCTTCGTGTTTGATGGCGAGGTGGAGTTATTCCAATGAAACAATTTACCCGCAAAAAGGCAAAAACACAAAAACACATCATATATTCACGACACTGTGCCACACACACGTGACAGGTGGGAATAAAGAGGTGTGTGTTAGTGTGCCATTGTGTCTGCATTGTGCAGTACTGCATGGGCTGTAATTAGCATACTGAGCAATAGATGACAGTTAAGCCTACAGGAGGCTGCGGGTCATTTGGTGGCGGCATGTCGACAATATAGCCACACGTATGCATTGCCACATTATGTAAGGACATTTCCAAATACGACCTCATTTCATTTAACGTTGTGCACAATAGTGAGCGGAGAGAAGAGACGAGATCACAGACAGCAATGACATCACGGAGTCACAGTTATTGTAGAAATAATAATACGAAGAGAAAAGAAAGTTAGCAAGACACATAACAGTCGCCAAAGCTTCAACTGCGGCGTCATTAATCATACTTAGAGTCGTCATGCAAATAAATAAATAAATAAATAAAATGTGTAAGAGGTTTTTATACATCCTCTCACTGAGATGGATTAGAGTCAAATGGAGAAGGCAGATGAAGTGCACGCACATCTGAAAAGAAAATACCAGACAGGAAGGCTGCGTAGTCCGTTGCTTTTATATACAGTGCTGGCAGCCTGCAGCACATGGCTCACGCTATAGTACCCCATTTAAATTGAAGTGGTTTTCTAAAATTCAAAGCGTCAAAGGCAGACAACTTTAGAGGTTCCCTTTCACTTTCCTGGTCAAATGTGTGCAAAAAACGCCTCCAAACATACAGCAAAAAAAAAAAAAAAAAAAAAAAAATAGATGAGGAAGTAGACAAAATGACACTCTGAGCAGAAAATGTGTGGGCATTCATGAGTGAGAAAGCAAGCATGTTTATGCATGCGTGTGCATCCACTGTGAGTATGTGTGTGTGTGTGTGTGTGTGTGTGTGTGTGTGTGCGCGCGCGCAGCTTGGGCACGGTTGTGTGGTTTTATAATGCTCCGTAACACTTTAATATTGGGCTTTGGCGCGGGGTCATGTGTGACTGCAGCCTGGCACATTTGGTAAAGATAAGGTCCAGGCTAAATACAAGCAGCGGTCTACACCCGTAATAAGCCCCTGCACTTTAACCTCAAAGCTATGACGCCCAGAATGTGTGAGAGAGAGAGAAAGAGAGAGAGAGAGAGAGAGAGAGAGCAGAAAAATGCGATCAAAATTCAAATAGAATGTGACAGTGAAAAAAAGTAAAGCACATTTTCTTTTCAGGGACAAAATAACGATGTTTTTCCAGTCTAGCTTTCAATTAAAACATAACTTTTAATGGATATGCGTGTAAATTGCGAGTCTACGACAAATTCTTGCTTTTGCAAACGATAATTTTCAATAGATGAGTGACAGCAATTCGCAGCATTATCATTTTTGTTTCAACACAGCCGAAATGATTTTAGAGCAATACTCCTCCAGAAGAAAGAAAACAACAGTGATTCTTCCCCATTCTGTGGAAAGGATTACTATGTGACAATACATAATTAAAATAATAATACAATCATATGAAAATATGAAAATCAGCCTTCCTGTCACAAAATGACAGAATAAAAGCAATCTTTTTGGGGTTTGTGGTGCTACTGGATATAGTCCTTTGGAGAAGGTGTAATTATTTCCCTGCACAATATTGAACATATTCGAGAAAAAAAAAAGAATTTCCCTACACATTGACGTGTCGTATTTGTGATAGGCTAAAGTATGCAAACAATTTGAATCTATTTATGAATGACGATATTCTGGACAGTGGGATTTCATGACCCTACATTGATTTTCCTCATTCTCATAAGTTTAGGATGACAATGTTTTTATTGCATGTCTGCCATGTCAGTTTGGGAATAGACCTGGTTGTATTGCAGTCAAAGCCAGGGAATTGTTAGGGTAGTTCTGTTTGTGACCAACAGTTGGCACCGTTGGGCTCTTCCTGCAGTGGCACACCTGTTGGTCATTGTGTCATTAGTTAATGTTTCTATTAAAAGGACTCCCGACCTGACCAGTTGGTGTCGAGTCATCGTGTTTGGCATTGGTTGTATCTGCTCGTGTTTGTGTTTGTGGTTTTCAATACATCTTGTTAAGTCCACCCTGCCTCCCTGCTTTTTGGGGTCCTCTACCTCCCACCTCGAAAACATGACAGGAATGAAAGTATACGCTGACAGAAAATTCTTCTTTCCTTTTATTTAGGCATGTGTTTATATTTAGTAGTACTGAGAATTGTAACGCATGTGCAAAATGAATGAACATAACACCACATTCTGTTTTTTTTTTTCATGCACAGGGTCCAACATTAACGATGGCCCGATGGCCCAGGCACTGTGTCACACTCTCCCCGACTGGGCTAGTATCAACACATTGTTACAAAACAACTAACTACACGGTAGGGCTGGACAATTATGGAAAAATAAGAATCACAATAAACATTTAAATCATATTACAATTTTGATTATCATTCAGCCCTACAACACATCTTACGTTCTTAAATAAAACAGTGTAAAAACACCAATTATGAAAAAAAAAAAACACAGAAAATGAAATCATATTCTATCATGACTATGTGAGACCAGTCCCGTTTCTGGCAGGGCCGCCAAAACGTGGCTCATGGTGGCCCCACATGGCTGCAACTCTAAAAGGCTCAATGTCAGACACTGAATGCCATTCAAACAGTCTCAATGTGGCTGAAATATGCAAAACCTTTCTCAGGCTTCTGAAGCAGTCCGAAGCACTCTGGCAAGTAACAAGTGGCTGAACAATTCTGATTATCTAAAAAAAATGCTGCCTTTGTGTTTTTTAATACATTGCCATGCACTCGCAATTAAAAAAGAAACATCAGAGAAGGGAGAGTACGTTAGTAAGAAATAAGTCTTGGCCCCACCACATAATACCAATAGATTATTTAGTATTGGACAGGTCTGGAAAAAACAAGTGTCTTTTCTTATGCGCTGAAGGATCGCTTGAGGCAGAATCGTGCAGTGACAGATGCAAAGAGGAGGGAGGAAGAAAGCGAGGAGGGGCCTGCAAGGTGACAGAAGGTGGGAGAGGCAACGCGGGGCTGTCGAGAGAAAGTCTGTTTGAAGTCCGCAAGTAATTTTCAAAGTCGAAAGCGGTGAGGGAGGCAGCCTAGTGGAGTGTGTGGGGTGTGTAAGACTTCGCATTGGCCATCGTGTCCACATTTTGCGCCTCTCAAGTGGCTCTTATGGAGAGAGAGACAGAGAGAGAGAGAGAGAGAGAGAGAGTGCTGAAAGGTGGCCGTGTAGCACTCAAATATTGGTCAGGGACAAGTGGCGCATTGTGAAGCGTATCCTGAGAAGCCATCAGGATAGCTTTGTGTCAACACAACAGCATCACTTGAAGGCATCACACCTTTTCGGCTTGCAGTACTCTCCTATAGTGCACCACTGAACTGCAGCAAGAATCACACGCCTCCTTACAACTCCCGCTGGACATGCTTTAATCTGCACCCAACCGAAAAAAAAAAAACTGCAGGGATTTAACCATCATGCCTTCCTTGAAACCCACTGGGACCCTGAATTATAAGAAACAAAAGAAGTGGAAGCAACTGAAAAAAACACAACAACAAAATTACCAGGAGCCATTTTGAAAGGGCTGTATTAATGGCCCGGCTCAAGTGATGCCACTATCATGCTTGAAACAGATTTGGCGTAACTTTCATGGTCGCCGCTTTGTTTCAACCTTCACCCACCAGTTCCCAAAGGGGAGATAATCTGGGAAATGCTGCGATATCGGGTCCTCTCCGGGTTGCCTGAGAAGCCTTGTGAGACCCTCTGGAGATATGAGGCTTTGATATCAAGACCAATTATGTGGTACGGGCACACACTCACACCACACCAATGCACATAAAACACTTACACCTACGCGCACACGCACACACACACACACACACACACACACACACACACACACACACACACACACACACACACACAAAAGCTCTTTGGCCTCGGTGAGCTGGAGCAGGAAGCAAAGCGAGGATGTGATAGCGAGGAAACACTGGGCAGGCGGAACATGCTCTGATTTTATCACCCAGTCGAGTTGAATTCCAACGACAATACAGTCGCACAATGAGAGCGTGCCAGACTAAATGAGGAAGAGGCACAGTATTTCACTAATCTCGTCATATTCTGCTGTTTGAATGATGTTAGATCATGATTTTTAAATTGTAACTTTAATGTAATTTTTTTTTGTTGTTAAACTGGGGGAATTAGTGAAATATGAAAAATGAAAATAAAAATGGTCTACAAATAATTTTATTCAGAGATGGCTTTTATGTGTACTGAAACGTATTTCTGACGCGAATTAGAAAAAAAAGTCTTTACTTACTTTAATACGTTTTTTTAAGGTATATTTTTAGGATTTGTCATGAAGGTTTACCCATAAAAACTTTTGCAATACCAAGCGTTGTCATTTACAGCTATAACGTTTCAGAAAAAAAATAAAAAAGTTGCTGCTACGGAAAAAAACAAGAGCTGACTATGAATAAGCCCCCCCCCCCCCGCCCCACCCCCCATCTATAAATGTACTTATATCTCTGAAATTTTGTAAAAAATGGTTGAGCGGTATAATTAATTGGCATCAGTCAAGACGTTTTGTGTTTGAATCCCTCCTGTGTGAAGTTGATATGTTCTCTCCATGCTTGAATGTCTTTTGTCTGTGTCCTCTCCGGCCTCATCCCGCATTCCAAAACCATTCAGTACATACTAGGTTAATTAAAGACTCCTAAATTATACACACTGTAGGTGGGAATGTGAGTGTCAATGGTTGTCTGTTTACACAGTGGGCTATGTGTCATCTGTGATTGGCTGGCGACCAGCCCAGGGGTGGGCCTGCCTCTTGCCCAGAATCAGAATAGAGAGTCTCCAACTCACCAGTGATCCTGAAGAAGATAAGTGATGGAAAAATGATTGAATGAAAACAGAAACTCGATTAGGATTGTGTCACCGGGAGCAAAGCTTCCCCAGAAATCGTTGCGCAAGTGGGGAAGCAATAGATGGTTAAGGCAGAGGCGCCTTCAGGAAAAAAATGTCATTTAAAATGAAACGCAGGGCAGAAGAAGGTGTCGTTTGATGATGTACCAACGCTAACATCTGGAGCCTATTAGGTATAAACTTCCTTTCTCTTCCTTTTGGGTCTATTTGGAAGTTATTATCTACGTGGGTGGAAGTGGAACCTTCATGAAGGCTAACTTGCTTTTGCGGATTAGAATGTCCGAGTTACTTTTGTGAATGAGAGCATAAATAGTTGTCGGTACCTTTATGTGCCTTTGCAGCTGACTGGCTTGCGACCTCACCAGTCCTTTTTGTCCGGTGGAGCTCTAATAGGCTACGGCTCACCTACAACTACAAACGGTATTAATATATATATATATATTTGGGGAATATATATATATATATATATATATATATATATATATATATGATGGATGGTCTTATTTTTTATTGTTTTGATCCTGTTTATGTCAATGATTTTGGCTGATGGCTTCCTTGAATGAAATGTTGTTGCAATTTAATATTCTGTTATTTGTTTCTTCTTTTGCATTTTACCTGACCAATTCTGTACTGTATTCAAAGCCCCATTGTAAGGGCTTACTCATTGACGAGTTTTAAGCTAATTCACATAATTTTCTGAGACACACACACACACACACACACACACACACACACACACACACACAAACACACACTGAAACTCAGGCACACAAACAGACAGGCATGACTGCAGATGTGCTAAAGTGCTGTTTTTGGTCTGAGTCATCTCTAACAGGGGATCCCTTAAGATTTAGTTTGGCCTCTGGCTTTGCTAATTGGAGCTTAAAGTCTGGTGTAGCCTCTGGGCAGTGAAAGCTGCATGTGACACAACATGAATGTGTGTGTATACCTGTGCAAGTATGGTATATAAATTATAGATGGCAAGTGCAGTAGGAAAAGTGGCCACACAAGTTGCAGCTGCCAGAGAGAATGGTGAGAGGAAGGCAGGCCAAAACAGTCGCAATCAGAGCGCCGTCTTGTGAAAAAGACAGGTGGCTTGATAGAGATACGTTATGATTTGTGTGTGTGTGTGTGGGGGGGGGGTGGACTTGGAGGGGAGGTGAGGATGAAAGTAGCACAAGTGAAAATAATGGGAGGATGGGACTTGATGTGAGGAAATGAAGTTACTCATGGTGCCATAATGAATTAGTTCTGTCTGGACATCCTCATTTCACAGAGCATTGCTTTTTGTTCCACTATAATGTTCCAGTTACTTCTCATCAAGCCTCTTGAGCTAGATTTGCACTGCAGGTCTTAATGCCCAATTATGATTTAGTGCCTTTATTTGATTTTTTTTTTCTATTGTCTGATTACTTCTACCTTCAAGTGGTGCATATCTAACTTTACTCGCATTTACTGAATACTAAGCCATTATAGAAGCGACAACATAGAAGTAAACAAACGTTGTACGGTATCGAACCTCTTGTCAGCTTATCTTCAAACAAAGATTAAATCCAGCAAAACCAAAAATGGCCTCTGTCAGTCAATTTGTTCCCTTTTAAATGGTGACCTCCAAGCTTTCAATGGAGTTTTCATGTTATCTCTGAGGACGTCCAGCTCAAATTTACCACATAGCCAATTTGTTCATTTGCACTACGGCAACACCGGTAGATAGCAGATTCACGTGGAATTTCCAAGTCACATTTAATCAAGGCCGCAGGGAATCATTTACCGGTAACCATTTCCTTTGAAAACATGCTGTTCTTGTTGTAGCTCAAAGACCACATCCCTGAGCTAGAACGCTTTGTAAAGCACAATCATCCACCAAGGCCAAAGACTAATACCACTCAGCGCCATCCTGAAAATTCTTTCTCTTTCCCTTTCCACTTTAGGACAAGAGGGAAAATGGATCACCCCTAAAAATTGGAACACAAAAATAAAAAGCGCTGTGGTCCGCACTGATCAACTCAAGTTGGAAAGGCGTAGTTAAAATGCATGATCAAGTCACCATTCAAATGACAGGGAAGAAAATGGCATTACAACATCTAAACTGTTTACTAAATCCATACCAAACCACCAAAAATTGTAGCACCTCCGCGGAGGTTATTACCAGGCGCTCGATAACTTGAGTTCAACCGCAACAAGTGTAATTACATGGCCCACTGCCAGTGTCTTCGAGGATATGTTGCCAAAAGATTTGTATGTTTTGTTGCATCCGCGGTGTGAATTGCTTTCCGAATAAAAACACCTGCTTTGGTTCAGGGAAAGATGATGAATTGTTTAGATGAGCTCCGCTGTTTATGCCTCCACTGGCATCTACCGGTGACTCATTTATGGACGACAAAAAAAAAAACAAAACAGTGTGGTGGGGGATTGGGGGGTCGGCTTGCAAGAAGGGTGGTAATTCTCCTTAAAATGTGACAAATGGATGACGTTGTGCAGCAGAGGACAATTAATTTGGCTTCTACGTCAGACTTTTCCCTTTTTTTTTTCCTCCCTGCCATTTCACCAGGTGGGACAGGAGTGCTGCCATATTGTGACATTTCCATGTTGTGTTTGTTTGCCGTCAAGTTCAGTGCCGTTGGTAAGCATGTGGGAAGTGTAGAATTTGACACTGATACTTTAAGAGGATGAATACAAAATGAGCGGTTGACAACGCGCTCGTATCGGATGGCATTGAGAGTTGTCTGTCTTTTTATTTTTATTTTTATTTTTTTGTGTTTATGTTTTGTCACATACATTGAAGTAAGCTTTTATTTTAATAGACAGGCATTAGGGAAGTTGTCATCCAGTAACTTATTTTATTTTATTTTATTTATTTTTTTACATATTTATAATCCTCATATGAAAGTAAAACTTAAAACATGCAGAAAAAGCAGCAATGCTCAAAGTGCAAATTTATACTCCCCACCACGGTATTTGGTATACATCACTGAATGGAAACTTTTTTTTTTTTTTTTATGCTTGAGAGCTCTTTGCACTGTAAAAATGAAACCACAATGTGTGGTTATTTTTTTTTTTTTGATTGTTCAAATTCTTTGTTGTGGATGGCTGGATCTTTTCAACATGCATTGAGAATGAAATATATCAAGATACTGTGAGGAACATTGGGTCAGTAAAAAAACAGATGTCCATGTATTTTGTCCAGATGTAAAATGGCATTTTGTCATGCGTCTGTTAAGGAAGTGCACGGTCCTATTTTGCCCCTCAAGTAGCACTGATGAAAAATTGTGCCCACCCTCCCCATCAGTTAAGTTGCCCATCCTTGCACTTGACGAGATTCTGTTGGCATCTTCATTTGGACCGCGTACATAGATATGTTTTTTTTTCTTCTTCATTGAGGTCCATAATAAATTGTAAATATGGAATCAATTTAGCTGAGGTCTGCTGGTGTTATGGTCGACTTGTTTCCAAAAGGAAGGCCACCCATATAAGAACACATCGCACACATCCAGCCATGATTTGGCACACTCACTGACCTGAGTGACATGATCTTGTAGGCGTCGGGCAAATAGCACCGAGTGTTCTCCATTTGCGCCGGGTCCGAGTCGCAGATCTTGTCGTCGGTGCGGCCGTAGTTGGCGCTCTCGATCATGATGACGTCCGTGCCAGGGCAGCGGAGTTCAATGGGGTAGGATTCACACGACAGCTCCCGGCGCACCACCGCCATGGGGATTGGAGCGCGGCTGGAGGCTGCAATACACACGGGGAGTTATTTTGATTGGCACACTAAATACAACCGGGTTTTTTTTTCAGTTTCCTGATGCTCTTCTTTTTTAGAGCGATTATCCATTTGAGAAACAGCACAAACGAGAAGAAAAACTATTGTCGACAACGGTTTCATTTTCCGGCAATTAACCATTTTTACAAAAGATAACTCAAAGTTGCTGATGCCTAATTATGCTCTCTGGCTTGAGATTCAATGCAAATGTCCACTTTCTCAGCGCTTAAAAAGGAAACATGTCACCAATCCCAGTGAGACTGAAAATGACAGATTTGCCCCAGATCTTCTTTGGCGGCTGTTTTTCACTCCCTTGATTTTTAAATGAGTTGATCTGATGATGCCCCATTGGCTGACAAAACATCTGCCAGACTCTTAAAAAAAAAAGGAGAGAGATGCACTGGTTTGCTGCTGACGTGGTCTGTCTGGATTTTGTTTGACCTGGATTCAATGTGGTTTTTGCCAAGGGGGAAAACGCATTGTCTGGACCTTCACTAAAGAGAATTGGGCAGGCTTCGTACTTCACTAGACACACGCTCCATATAGTCATATTTAAATTTGAAATCAAGTCAAAGTACTTGGCGGAATCGTTTTTTTTTTGTTTTGGTTTTCTTTGTGCTGTTTACGTGATGTTGGATTTTATTGAAGCTGATACGTTGTTCAAATGTTATTAATATGCCGATGCTTAGTTCTCGTCACTCCCCATAATCGTAACACTCATACGTCAATTTAATGATGTGGCAAATATCTGGCGCCTGAAACTGATGATGTGTACCTGAATGCTCCAAGGGGGATTTTGCTTGTTGTGGAATAACTTGGATGTTGTTATTCACTATCCGTTGAGTGCAAAGATCCCTGTGAGCACCTGATATCATCCCTTGATAGATGAGGCTGTTGCCGGGGTACTCTGTTTTATCCATGTTACCAATGAGCCTGGACCAGCTGTGCCATTCCATTTGAAAAATGTGTGCAGTGACAAATACACTAATCAACCTTGCCTGCAGTTGAAGCAAAACGCTCGCCTTTAAAAATGGGAACAATGCTCATTTTCTCAGAATAGTTTAGTTCAAAAAACATCAAAAAAGATCAGTTTGGGGGTTCATTTTTCTTTGGATTCTCTGCACATCGTGGACCATCACGTGGAACATAAGATTATACTGAGACACTTTTAACATCAAGAGAACTCCGCTTAACGACACTTAGAATAAATTTTTAATTCCGCAATCATCTACAACCCAGGTGTCAAATTTAAGGCCCAGGGGCCAGATCTGGCCCGTTACATCAGTTTAGTTGGCCCGCGAAAGCAGCTCAAACATGTCAACTTCCATGATCCTTTCTAAAATGTCTACCAAAATTTTAAATTCTCATATGTAATAAATAAGAGATATGTTCAAAGCATTTTCTTGTGACCAAACCCCTCACTATAGTAACTTAAACAATAGTTGAATCAGCAGTTATTCTTGACTTCTTTATATGGTTTCAGTCATAACGGCCCTCCAAGTGAAACAGTCACTAAAATGTGGCCTGCGCCAAAAATGAATTTGACACCGCTGATCTCCAAGCAGAAGTTGATCTGGCGGAGAAGTGGGTAGCACTCTGGTATTGTTGATGAACATCATTTTTTCTTGTTCTTGCTGTTGTTGTTGAACACATCCTTTGAAAAGCTTCTACAGAGTGATTAACTCTTTCATTCCACAAGACGTACTTGTACGTCTTTTTAAAATTAGGCCCCGCCTATCAAGGACGTATTTGTACGTCTAAGTCTTTTTTTTTTTTTTGCGTCATTGAGAGGAGGACGGTCTGATGCAATCTGTGATTGAGAATAAGCCATTTGCATTGTAAATCATGTAAAAAAGCGACCAGTAGGTGGCAGTGGTGCCTCACGTGCTTGAAACGCTTCCTTATACAAAAAGCTCTTTTTCTCCGATTTTTGCCCAGGAATCGCCATTTTCATGAAACTTAGCCATTTTGTAATGCCGATTGCTGAAGAATGGAAAAAGATAGTAACATTTCTTTTTCTGCTGAAAGAAGAGAGTCCAGACTTTATTTTGGTAGGCTCCATGTTTATATAGCATTAGAACCAAATATTCTGTGGGCCTTGCAAGATCAGTCAAAATCCAGTAAAACGCTGGGATTGAGGGGGTTGCTCCAGTGAAAATGGCTGGGATTGAATGAGTTAATACTCTGAACTCTGCAAAAAACAAACAACAAAACCAATGAAAACAGCCCTGAAAAGTGCAGTTCAGCGGCAACTTTCTTGCTTTCCCTTTTCTTGTAACCTCGTCATCCCTGGCTCTGCCATTGGTTGGACGAGCATCAGGGTTACACAGATACCGCGAAGAATCTGAATGAGCTCAATGACACGTTGCCCGAATTCGTGGTTAATGCTGCCCTTCACCACACACACACACACACACACACACACACACACACACACACACACACACACACACACACACACTTATATATACACAAAGGATGACATGCAGAGACATAAATTCACGGCATGCTTTGCGTAATATCAGCATATCTCTCGAGGGCTCGGCAGTGATAATGGCAAAAGATGGCTTTGAGAAAAGACTGATATATAAATGACATTTACTGAAAAGGTCCTCTCTAATGATCATGGTCGTGCAGTCGCGCACCCACACACACGCATGCGGAGCCACAGGCTATGACTCAACCTTCAGAAAAACTTCTGCAAAGATGTGTGTCATCGTGCTACCAGAAGCTTTGTGTTTGTGTGTGCATTGTATAGCAGCGTAGTGGGCCAGTGGGTCATTACTCTGTTAATGTGCATTTCCTTGAACGGCTTTATCACGTCCTCGTGGGCATGAATGTCAGTTTTGAAGAGAGGGGTTAACTGAAGTCCGCCGGGATCAATACATTGTATTGTGATGCAACCAGTCTAGACTGGCTTTGCCTTACTTAGGGTCTCCACAGGGCATAAAGGCCGCATGATGACACAAACACCTCAAACACATCATTCAAAGAAGAGACCTTGAAATTAATCGCGAAGCAGTAAACGCTGCCCGTAGGACACATTGTTCTATGACATCTTTTTTTTTTCTTCTTCTATTAGCATCCTCATCAAATGAACCGATCTCTGTGTTTGACTCGCCTCTCAAAGACTCACTTCTATTGCATATTTGTGTCAATCGCACAGCCTTCCCCCATACAGGAGATCTGCTCCTGGCTAACGTTTAGCCATGTGTCTGAGCACACATGCGCTAAGGTGTGAGTGCATGTTAATGTGTCAGTGCCGGTGTAAGTGGTGACACAAACTTGGCAGGCGCAGACGGCACAGACAATCTTATTTGGACGCTCTCGTCGCCTCCGGGGACTGAAACAAAAGGATATTGATTTTTACATTTGGGCCAAGAACAAGAGAGTGGCAGATGAGGTGAAGAGATGGAAAGGAGAAGGCAAAGGTGAGGGAGAGGAGGCGACCGACTTATAAGGCGATTCCCTCGCTTGAACTGCCAAGTGTTTTTGGCTTTTGCTAATGTGTGAGCAACGGATGCAAACGCTGCAAAAGATATTTCAAAGGATAAAGCGTGTGTTAGTGTGCCATTGCTGAGAGAGTCAAAATATCACTTTGATGTTGTTCTCAGCAGCAATAGAGCGAGAGGGATTGCTTTGCAGCTCTCCCCCACATCCAGCCGTGCACTTTGACCTGTTCAATAGGTGTGTTATGATCGAGCGAGAGGGATTGCTTTGCAGCTCTCCCCCACATTCAGCCGTGTGCACTTTGACCTGTTCAATAGGTGTGTTATGATGAATATAGAGCTGCAATTCAATCAGCATATTTTGGCTGAACTGTCAAAAGCAAGGTCATCAAAAGCAAAATGGGATTCCATTGCAATTTGGGTAGAAAAAAAAAAGACCTTTAGTTTTGTCGTTGGATTGAAAACTTATTTACTGTGGATGCTTTCTTTTCATCATTATGTGATAAACCAATCAAGGAATGTTTTGAATATTTCTCATTCAAAGACCTAAGCACTGACAAAGAATCAAATTAGATTTCCGGCTCCTATTTTTTTGTTCTCATAGACTTTAGGGGACATACTGTATTTGCATTGTGTCTGAGAATGGTTTTGATATGCTGTGACAGACTTATTTTCTTTGTCATTTTAGCTCAGAAACAGTATCGGGGTAGTCTCACTCAATTTTTGATGGAATCACATTTTCTAGTTCGAGTTTCATTTTATTGTCAATGAATGAAAAAAACAGCAGTGAGGAGAACCATCTAACAAGAGCTTGTGTGTTCCTCTGTCCTACACCAGACAATTTATGTGTGCTGCAATCTATCCAGCCATAAAAGTTATAAAAGAATATTTTGGGGCTGAGATGCAACATATTATAGAAAAACCATTCCCGCATTCCCTGCATGTGCACTTTTATAGAGGCGCGACTTTTTTCTTCAGTGGTCCCGAGTGACTGAAATGTTGCCTCGGTTTAGACAGGAACAGTGCAGCAGCTTTTCCTTGCAGTGTCAAAAGAACTACGAAAGTCACATAAATCAGCCACCCCCTAAAAACTCCCAGAGTGTCATTTGGAGGTCACAGAAGTGACCTCTTGTGCGCATTACAATTTATTTTAAATGCTTCCACGTTTACACTTGGGATGTAGTCTCCATCCACATGCTTATTTCGCATATCGCAAGTCCTTGGCTTTGGCCAAAAATGGCACACAGCGCTCCCACTGTGGTGACGTGTCCCTTTTTGGACTGTTTTCAACTCACTTTTGACAACTTTGATTGATGACGTGGCACAGCAATTGTTAAAACACGTCTGTGTACAAGAAGGTCAAGTTCTAAGTCGTGTGTTTGTTGAAAGTGGACAGCCTTCAGTGTCACGTTTGTACAAACAAACCTGTTGTCAGGCAATAGTGACCTTTTTTGTCGAAGTAGGTCTGATGGTGGCAGTGGAACACTGGTGGCTGAAATGGAAAACAGATTCACCACTTTCGGCGTTACGGTAATCCATCAAACTTTGCTATTTCACTATTCACAAATTCAACTTTTACTATTCAAAATTCACCTCTTCACATTTTCTGTTCTCTGAAATATACCATGATGCCACAAGATGGTGCTAAATCACTTTCAGTTAGGAAAGTTGCTCCTCAGATCCAAATCTTGGGCTGTAGTTTAAACTGTGAGTCATGTTTACCTCCTCCAGCACACCTGACTCAACTGATCGGGATTTTTATCGGACTCTGGCAGAGCTCGCTGATGAGCCGATAATTCGAATCTAGTGTGTTGGAGGAGGGAAACATCTAAACATGCGGGATAGGGGCCCGCGAGGACGGGAGTTGGTGACCCCTGGACGAAACAATTCACAACATCTGTCATAGTGGAGGCAGACGTAAAAGTAACAACGATCTTCAGTCAGTCCCGAGAATTATTCGAGATTAACCGAGAATCGATTGTATCGTAACAGAAGTACTCAGTAGCGATGCAGATTGCGTAAGTCTCAGTGATGGATTTGCGGACTCTTAGTTAATGTTTTTTTTTTTTTTCCTGCAAGTTTTATTTATCGTACATTTCATGTAGACTGCATTGCTTTGTAAGTCAGCCACGGCTGAATTTCATGCTGGTGGCGTAGGATCGATTCTCTCTCAATGACCACAGTTGTGAGTGTCCTATGGTTGATTGGCAACCAATTCACGGTGTCAACAGGCAGAGGCCACATCTCCCCATGACCCTGAAAAGGATAAGTGGTATAAAATGGATGGATGGCATCGTCTGGATGGGTTGATAGACATTGGAGAGCACCGCTTGCCAGAGATCCCTCAATGTACAGTATAATTACACAAGCAGTCACGCTCCAGTAGAACCAGGAAGAACACTGCGGTGATTTACATGGGTAATGTCAAAGAAGAATGTTCCCCATCATGCATGCATCCCTTAGCCTAATGACAAGCCACGGCTCCGTGCAGAGGCTGCAGCGCGGGTTCCTGTGTGTCCTCAAGCTAAACGGTCTTTGTTTCAACTAATCCTGCTTAAGTATCAACAAGCACCATTTGCATATGTCGACTTATTCTTTAGACATTGATGCAAATACCTTTGACTGAAACTCATCTTGTGGCATCAAAGCTAAAAAAAAAAATGTGTGTGTGTGTGTGTGTGTGTGTGTGAGTATATAGCACATTTGCTTATTTCACCATTACCCATGTATGCACCGTTAGTCTGCATGTGCAGGTGCACTCGCGAGGGACCTGTGCATGTGTGCGCTCACATCCACAGCAGCTTTTCCTCACAACGGGGTGATTGACAGAAGCCATTAATGGGATTAAGTCCAAGAGGGCCAGAGCTCCCTCTAGCAGACTTCAAAGTGCAGCAGCAACAGGGGAAAATATACAGACATGCGATTGGGGCATCTGTGCACCTGCTCGCGTGTGCATGCAATCACTTTAGCAAAATAGACATGCATCGTGGGAGGGACGCAAAATGGCACACATCGGTAATCCTGCTACAAACTAAATGGAGATCCGTTTTGCAAAAAATGAAGCCCTTATTGCAGTGGAAACTTGAAATGCCACTAAGATCACACAGATTGGAGTTGAAACTATTGTCTTGCATGATGTCACGCGCATGTCGAGACACTAAATTCTTCTGAGATGTGTTTGGCTGCTGTTCAAATGAGATGGAGGATGTGACAAAGAAGTGTAGTAAAATAACAACCACAGCACTGTACCAACACAGAGTGTACTTGGTCTGCGATGCAAATGATTTCACGTGGGCGGTCGTTTGAAAATGTCCTTTCTGTCCAGTGCAATATGGACTCGAATGAAAAATACACCGGTTGTGGCTTTGAAACTCGGCTTGGGGCCTTCCTTGTGGAGTTTACGTGTGAGGTTAACTGAAGACCCACCCAAAAATATAAATGTAAATGTGAATGGTTGTCATTTTGATGTTGTGATTGACAAGCAGTCAATGTACTCCGATCTCGCACACGTCAGCTGCGATAATCGCCAACTTCCCGAATATGGAAAAGCAGGACAGAAAATCGATGAAGAATTAACCTCCGTGTCACCCTGATGTTGATGCAAATGAGGGATGCCGTGAAGATCGGCCGGGAAAACACTACGTTGCATCCCACAGTGGCTCACAAAGGCGCAATCGCCCCATTACGCCCAATTCTACCGGCGCAAAATACCAAAAGAAAGAAAACTCTACCCGCGCGCACAGTTCGACTGCGCTTTGTACTACATCTGCGCGGCCTAGAACGGAAATAAGGCTCTAAAAGTAGCTTAATGAAGCTTCTGCGCATTCTTACCGAGGGCAATGGGAGCAAACAAGGTTGACAGGAAGAGGAGGCATCTGGTCCACATGACGTTCACTTGGCCCGGAAGTAGAGGAGGATGTCCTTCCTGCTTCTCACAACTTATTAGCACACAGGCCTGAAAAGTAACATACAAAAACGACAGACGTCATTTATTACGTTTATGATCGTGGCCATACTATGCAATGGTGTAAAACTATGTTGAAAGTAACAGAAAGAGGTTACAAAACATACAGCGAAATTTTGAAATTCCACGTTTTAAGGACATTGCTTTCCACATGCTTTCTAATCCCCAGAACACACTTGGGACTAGTAAAAGCCTTTTTAATAATGCATCGTTAAAAAAAACGTACTTCATATTTTTGCACCGAGCTGCACAAACATCCAAACACACGAAACAACCCCTGCCGTTTTCTGTGTTCACACATCAACTCCTAGTTTTCTGCTTCATAATCTAATAATAGTGTGCAATATGTTGAATATCACCAGTGTGTGTGTGTGTGGGGGGGGGGCAGATGTTTAAAAGCATGCAAACGTATGAAAAGCTAATCCTGATATGAAATAGAAGTGTGCTCTATTTACAGGTCTAACATTCACAGTTGTAAACGATGTTTTGAAAGTTTGAAGCACGAATGAGAATACATACATCTCATCCCGAGATACGAGTCTGTCAACCCACCACCACTCCTCCCCAAAAAAGAGAACAAATCGGTGCTGTTCAAAACAAGTGAAAGTATGCTTCATATGGAGAACTGTACCTCAATCTCAATCAGGGCACACTTCAATGAGTGTTTCTAATCAACTCTAAAGTAGGAATCGTATTGATGCATGCGTCTCATTGTGCAACAGTGATAAGCAATTAATGAGAGGAAGGTAGCAGCTTAATTTTTTTTTTTGTACTGCAGCAAACTCAGCAAACCATCAATGCAACATTTTTCTTTGTGCATTTCTGAATGGCCACCTTTTAACCTTATTGATCTCTCATTCCGGGAGACAAATTTCCAGGTTACGTCCAATTAAAATGATATGACCGTTTACGGGAGTGTTTCAACAGTAAAGGCGGTTGAAATACCTAAAAGCCCTCGCGGGGAAGCTGAGGGGGAGCACAGGCAGGCGAATGGAACGGATGGAGCAAAGCAGCAAGTCGGAGCCATGGGAAATATATCATGTGTAACAGAGACTATTGATCAGGGTGACCATACGGTTTGGGACCCAGCAGAGACCGAGAGACAGAGTGCATCTCCATCATGTCATGCTGTGTAGGCAAGTAGCCGCATTGCTTCTGCTGCAACTGTGATGTGAATAGCAGGTTTCTATTTCATAGATTTAAACTGTCAAGCTGACACGCTGACCTTCTGTAAGCACCAGAGACGCGCTGCATATGCATAATGCATCCTCTGGGCAGCCTCAATGACAAAAAAAAAAAGCTTTATGCTGGAGAAAGTACAGAAAGACACGGACACACTTGAGATTGCGGTTCACTGGGAACACTCACACGAGACAGATACGACGCAAGCACTGTGGCCACCTGGGTTTTTTTTATTGACACTGTGCTTTCGAAGGGGTCCAAATAAATCCTAAAAATGGAAAATTCACTCCAAATTATAGTAGTAAATTTGAATTAGCACCTAGCAGCTGGATAAATGCTCAACCTGTTGCAGATTACTCTACAGCCATATAAATCTGGTGGCTATACTGTGTGGGGCTACTATTTAAGGTGCAAGTCAACTTTTAACCTTTAAAAAAATATTACCGTGCTTAGTTTTTTATTGTATCTGATAAACCATTCATGGTAAATTTTGACACATGAAACAATTATTAATTGATCAATGAACGACTGATACGTCTGCCTCACTGGTCATGTTAGTGGGAGCAATTTGAAAATCGACCGCAGTCACAAATGCATTTTCTGATTCACATTTCAAATTGAGAGACTGGGCCACATCGCTATGCACTGAAGGTTTGTGCTCAAAATAGAGTCTCTTAAATATTGATGCAAATCTATAAATGCCCATTCTACAACTTGCCAACAGCTAAAAGGTGCGGAAGGAAGAAAGTATAGCAACCGTTGCCTTGAATGCTCTCAACGGTCGAAAGCAGATGTAACTCCGGAATCGTATGTGTCATAATGTCATGATTGGCGTCTCATCAACTGCGGCTTTATGTGAAATCATCTTGCGCGTGATACACTCAAGGTGATGTTTCTTTTGAGGACCCATTTCGTAATCTTCAACACCTGACAAATCCCTAATGGCACCAACAATAGACAAGCGCTGTATTCCAGACCCGTTTAAACAACTCAACAAGCTGCCCCATTTTGATTGATTGCTCTCTAACTCGCTTGAACATGAGCAATCTGACCAGCTGTCCCTCGGTTAGACACAGGCGGTATTCGCTGACATATGGCCGGACGCCACCAGCCGCAGCCTTCCACTGTTCCATAATTCAAAAGCTATTCTATCACTCCGTATGCTGCTCAGCCACCGTCACCCCCGTCGGTTAATTAACCCTCTCATTTCCACCACGCTCGCGATTTGACATTGCGCGCAGGAGCAGTTGCGTGACAGCCCCAAGCTAATCCGACTTGAAATCATTCAAGTTCGTAACTCGCGAGAGTCACGTTCTTACATCTGCCGGGCTAATTATGTGAAACTTTCATTGTCCGCATTTGATGGTAGATGGCTCAGAGCGTTGATGTGTTTTCATCAATTCTTCATCTTCCGTGTTGATCTTGGTTCACGTATGATGAGGTAAATAGGCAGTCATGGCGCTAATCAGCCGAACATATGCGATGTGTTTACACTGTCTGTCGTAAGGTTTGGCAAACATTGTGTGCGCCATTTGAATCCGCTCTGTGTTAAATTGATACAATAACTGAGATGTACATTACGGACGAGTGCTGCAACATTACCCTTAACTGGTGAGTTATACTTGATGTTGCAAATTAACAACTGAAGTATCAGATTGGGGGGGGGGGGATGGCAGTTTTGGCACTTTCATTTGCTGGCATTTTTGAAGCTACAGTGGGATTGCCAAGGGCAAGCAGAAACATTTGAATACTGTGGAGTTCATATTTGCCTCAAAAACTAATTGTGGAGTTTAATACAATCAGGATGTTTCCTTGCTATCATTCATTCAGACCTCCGAAAATTTTTGATACAAGCACAGCGATTTGCCTTGAGTATGAAATTGGCTCTCCTGCCTTGTTTTGCCTTGATAATCATAGGACTCAATGATGAAATGGTGAAAAATGTGCCTAATGTGTTTAAACAGTTTTTTTTTCTTTTCTGATACCAATTTATATTACTTACATTTGAGAAAAATAGTTTGGGAATTTGCAATATTCAACTAGCGTCTCAGTACAGATTGTGTTCATCTTTGGAGCCCCGCTGCAATTCTGCCTCCGCTCCACACATCTGTTCAATGCATCTTGAAAAGTGAGTCTAAACTGATGAAAACAACGTGTCTGAATTTAACACCCAATCCTCGATAGATTGCATGCTTTGGAGAATTAGTATTTACGTCCTGTTAGATTCTAGCCCTGAATAATAAGTTGTTGCAGGCTGTTGCCAGGGCCACAACACTGACAGGATAGATTGCTACCATCTATGAACTAATTGATGTTGTGCAGATTCTGTGCACCAAGGCGGTCTGACCCTAGCAGCGTGTGTGTGCACACGTGTTCGTGTGCACTATCCCCTAACGAGAGAGTCCTGTCTGTCATAGGACTCCTCATTCAGGGATTCTGTCTTCCACTAATGAATGCTGACCGGACTAGGCTACCTTGTCAACAGATGTCACATAAACACAGGCGTTTGCACACACAGAAACAGTCTGCCATACACATTTACACACATTGCTTATCACGAGAAGACCAGATACCCCCAAGACACACACACACACACACACACACACACACACACACACACACACACACACACACACACACACACACACACACACACATACACTAACTGGCCTTCCCCCTTAGCCTTGAGGCAGAGATTCTCAAATGTGCCCATGCCGTGTTTGCAACCAAGCCTGTATCCATGCCCTGGAATTATATTGTGTGAGCGTGTGTGTGTGTGTGTGTGTGTGTGTGTGTGTGTGTGTGTGTGTGTGTGTGTGTGAGTGTGTGTGTGTGTGTGCGTGCGTGTCTGTGTGTGTGTAAGGGGCTGGCGGGGGAGGTTAAACAAAGATAAAACAAATGCTATCATTTTCTTTTTCATTGTACTTTCCTCATTACAATTAAATCATACTGTGGAATTCAATCGTGAGAGGCAAGCATGCACATAATAAGCAAACCACAAGTTTCAGAACCCACTGCTAAAAACACCTGATGACAAATAGCTTTTTGCAATTCAAGAGCATAAAAGAAAATTACAAAAGCAATATTAATTTTTAATATGTGGAACCTGTATTGCATATTCTGCCTCTGCAAAGGAAATTAAAGGGAAAGTCAACCTCAAAATATTCTTGAGAAAAATATGATCTCTGCAGCCACACTAGTCGAAACACGGCATTCTGATTCATTTTGCGTATGTGGAAAATGAGCTAGGCAATAAAATCCACCAATCTTTGTCCATCTCAGGGGGGCAGCCATTTTTGCCACTTGCTGACCAAAAATGACCTCACAGCTGCTCAGGGCTCAGCTAACCACCAACCATAGCTCAGGTGAGTTCAGAAAACCCAGGAAAAAAAAATCCCATTGCAATAAAATGTATATTTACAAAATATGAATTGAGTGAAAGAAATTAATCGATTGGTTCAATGATTGATATAGTGTCCTTATACCCCAGTGCTACAATTGCATTTCTAAACACATAGTTAAATATTGTTTCTATTTTTCCTAAAAGTTAGTCATTGGTGACCATCAAGCGCTTTCTAAATATTTGAATTGGAGTTCATTTGCATAATTGTCTGTGAGTGTATTTACTTTAGCATCCTAATGCCTTGCACCTCTGCAAGGGGGCGCTTGAAAACAAATGCTTCTTTTATTGCTCTTCCTGCACTTCTCGTCTTTCTTGAGACTCTCGCTCTTTTGTGCTCCATTGGAGTGAAAAGTCTGAGCGGAGCAAAGCTCAGGGGGACGTGCGCTGTGTTCAGTAAAATGGCATGTGTCTGCCAAGCTATGGTAAATTACCTCCAGTTGGCGCGCTAGGGTGGGTTAAACCACCACGGACCCTTCCTGTGTGTGCGTAATGAGGTTGTGTGGGTGACACAGTGTGAGAGGGCAGTGAAGCACATTATCATCAGCACCGGAATGGCAGACAGGCAGAAATTTGATTAGAGTGACTCACACACTCGCACAGGTAGCTAAAAAGACAATTTAGGAAGGGTGGGTGGGTGTTCTTTGCATTGCCTGTAATGGCCTGTAATGAGCGAGACGAGCACTTGCAAACATGCATGCACAGTGAAGTGCATCGGATGGATACTGTGTAAATACACCGCACAGTTGAACCACCGTGAGCAGTTTTGAATGGAGACCCCCCCCCCCCCCTGCCCTTCCATTGCAATTGCCCTCTGCTGATGAAGCGGAAGATAATGATTAACAGCGAGGGGGGCCCTGAGAGTGACTGGAGGCTTGCACAGACATCACCACCTGTCAGCTACCGATGACGTGGATGTCTTGACGTGACAGCGTCAACATTTATCCATATCATTGTTGCATGTGACGTCTGTTTTCAGAGAAACGCCCCCTCAAAGAAAATTAAAATTGTAATTAATAAGGAGTCATATTTTTTTTTTTTTGTTTTTCTCCTGGCGAGGTTGAAGCTCTAACAAACTACCTGGAAACTGTTATTTAGTGGTGGGTGAAGTAAATTCAATGCTCATATCGTAAACTATGATAACACTGGTCAACGGTAAGTTTTTTTAAGCAGAGACGGCTTTATGTTTCCCTTAACATATTGTTGACGCTGATTTAAAAATGTGATTTTTTTCGAGCACAGCAAGTTTTCGAGATTTTTTTTATGTTCAACCGAAAAAGCATACGCAACACAGATTTTTCCTTGCATTGTAACTTATTTTTGCTGAGCCCAACCATTATATTATAAATATTACTTAATTCAAATTGCTAAAATTGCTGCATATAATAATAATAATTATTATTATTATTAATATTATTATTATTATTATTATTAATATTAATATTATTGTTATTATTATTAAAATCATGCTGGTTGTGCATATGTCCATGATCAGCAAAATCCGACAACATCAGGCTTAAATTCATCGGGCAGAAGCGATCTCCCTGTATTACATTTGCAGATAACCTTAACTTTTCATCCACATTCTGAGTCAATCGCATAGTATCTGATTTTGTTTACTGTTTTTTATATTCCTCTGCCTTGATGCTTTGCCGAATTGAACCCCAAGAAATCTAAAATGACAAAATTGTGTCACCTGAACTGCGTTGTGTCAATCCAGCCTCAAAATAAATGTATTATCTCATGATGGGTAAAAATTTGACAATCCAGTCGCTAAAGGTTTTGGATGGCAGTTTGAATATTACCATTTTCATAGATTCTTCCCCACCTCCTCCCAACTCCATTATGTCAACAAATTCGATGTGAACCAGTATCACTGAAGATAATTGGTTGTATACCTTGGCCTGATGCAGCTTCTGTGGCTACACCCACGTGTTGATTTCTACGTTGCAATACAGCACACGCACACATGATTAGATGGGTGAGGGGGCTGCCTCAGTGTAGGAATGTGCGCTATTGTCACGGTGCCCTGAAGACAAGTGGCCTGGTTGGCAATTTATACCATACAGTGTGCGTTGTAAATCTTTTGTGTGTTGCTTCCCAGCAAAGAAGTGCAGAATGCAGGGAGTGTGTAGCCTTAGAGCAATAGGTCACCCCTACATCAGTCTGACATGCTATGGTCCATTTAAAGTCCTCTGAGGCATTGTCTGGCTCGTCAAATGTGGCCTGGTATTTATTTTGTAATTCTATTTGCTTGATCCTTGTTTTAATTGTCTTTTTATTTGAAGTTGAAGCGCGTTTTAATTATTATTATGATGAAAATAGCTTCAGACATTTTTGATCTGTCATAATTGACTGTGATAGAGAAGGCACATTTGTGGCTTCCTGCTAATAGCAAGAAAAAAATATATTTATATTTATAACGTATGAATGCCAAGAGATGAGAATTTATTTGAAGCTACTGACAGGATTCAAATGTTTGTTTGTTTGTTTGTTTTTTTTTTTAAATTATATTTACATTTGCCTTTTACCACCCTTAATGTCACTGCAACATCCACTGCAGCGGATGTGTGGAGATAAGCAATCGTAATAATTTTCTCCTGAAAATCAAACAGAACTAAAAAATGAACATGTAAATACCAAAGAAGTAACACAATTCAAAATGCTGTCATATAAATGCTGCACAAGTAGTTGACTGCAGAGAAAAACCACAAAGATGCACACTAAATATTTGTCCTTTCTGGTGAAGCATTTGTATACGAAAGGTGGCGCGAGGTCATTTAAAGATTTGAAAACAAATAATAGGATATTAAAAAGAACTCTAAAATGTATTGGGAGCCAGGGAAGGAATGCCAGAGTAGGAGTTATCTGCTCACTCTTACGAGTGCCAGTCAAGAGGTGAGCAGCAGCATTCTGGACCAACTGGAGACACTTAATGGAGGATTGGCTGACTCCAAAGTAACGTGCATTACAGTAATCCAGCCAGGATGTGACGAACGCATGAATTACTGTTTCAAAGTGCTCATGAGAAAGGAGAGGTTTTACTTCAGCCAGCTGCCTCAGATGAAAGAACCTGGATTTAAAAACGGTCAAAACTGCGAGGTTTTTAAATGGTTTCAGGGATCATAAAATTGTTCCAAAACAAACAATAAATATAAAAAAAAAGCCAACTTTTACTAGACCTTCTACAAGAATGTGCTTTGGGGATGTATATGATATCCTATCTTTAACTAGATCAGTAGTCATTAATTTATTTGTGTCTTTATATCTGGCAACAGGATCTCTCAGCAATCAGAACCAATTAGGAGGAAATGAGAATTCCTAGTTAAAGATACACCCCTTTAAAAATTATTTTCTCCCTCCGGAATACTTCAAAGCTCAGGGCTCAGCACACCCTCCTTTGCCTCCATGTTAGACATTCTATGCCCGTCAATAAATTGCTTCTGGGAGAGTTTCGGCTTTGACCGGACCACTGCCGTTTCCGCATGACTGCCCCCAACCGCTCCAAGGATGCGCCCAGAAAGCCAATGCGCCCAAAACCACCCTGAAAATCCACCGCCGACGACCTCGTCTATATGCTCCGGCGTTTGGATCCCTCACTGCCTGGCGGCGAGACACTACATTCTGATCCAATGTGAACTTTCTAATGCTCCCGTCTAATCAACTGCACGCGCCCTCCTTCCCTCATGAGACTAGACGGCATGGAAGGAGGGAGCAAGGAGGATAAGGGACCGAGATAAAGAATATGAGAGCTGGAGAGAGAGAAAGAGAGAGAAAGCGAGATGAAGGAGATACAGAGGTCGAGAAGGAAATAGGCTGAGGAAAATTGAGATGGAAGTGTGGGATAAAACAGTGACAGAGGGATGGAGGCTGATAGGATGGATGCAGTTGGTGGGAGAGGGAGTGCCAGAAACGATCTGAATCAACCAAATGCCATTCTGTACCCTCCCATAATTGGACACATATTTACAAGGTAACACCTTAAGAGCAGGCCGCATTTGCTCAATTCACTCAGTCACTTTGCGCTACAACGATAATATTGAGTGTCAGATGGCAAAAATAAGACCACCGGTAAGTAAATCAATCCACATTGAACCTGTCTTTTTAAGGACAGCTTTATTGATTCTGCTGTTGTAACTGATCTCATTCGATGTGGCAAATCTATATCAAATGGCGGAAATGTTACATATCAAGAAACATTTGGTATTTGTGTTTTTTAATGAAATAAGAAATATCCCCAACATTGTTTTTCGTGCTTTTTAGAAGAGTCATGAAGAATTCAATTTTAGCCTGTTTTTCACAATGCTATACTCAACATTATTTATAGAGCAATTTAAAAACAACCGTCATTGCAGTGTTGCACACTGTGTAAAAATCAGACATACAAAAATAAAGATGGCATGAACAAAACATTAATAACACTAAAATAATAAACACCATAAAACACTAAAACAATGATGAATTCCTTGCCCAGCCAAAGTCGAGCGCAAAGCGCATTCTGACCGTGCTAATGGTTGCCGTTTGCGCCGTTGTGGGAGGGAACGCAGCCGACTCCTGGCCAATCAAGGCAACTCCACTCATTCCCTTTAAATTCAGCGCAGAGAGCCAAGCAGTCTACATACGTAGCATGTAGATGCAGGCGATTGGCGTGCTCAAAGTACATTTAAAAGGAACTGCAAGCTCTCCACTTGCGGATCATGTTAAGTTGGCTGCTGGGGATGAGCTCGTCAAGACCGCCTTCCACCCCCATTCGTGCATTGGTCTGTGTAATGTTGATATTCGTTGCTATTTTAATGATAGTACACTAGTTGAGTCATATAGATTAGTTTATGTAAAAAGCAAGCCAACGTTGACCTAATACTTTTTATTTATACTGGCGCTAATAGTGAGCACTAAAGATTCTCTTAAAGTCTATAGTACTTGAAAAATATCCCAGTGAAAACACATATATTTTAAGATTATCATTATGAATGTGTGGAAAGGGAGCTCATTTTAGCAGTTCAAATCAGTTTCAGATAATAGTATTTCAATGAAGTATTAGACTGGAGATTATTCACTACTTAATTGTTGGGTTTGTCATTTCTGATTTTCAGATAAGTGCTCTAAAATGTTTCTGTGTTGGGACTGACATGTCATCAAGATGTACTTTCCCTTTGAGAAGATGGGAAAATCCCTCCATTGCTCGTGTAAAAATAAGTTTGTTCAATTCCTCTTCAGTTGCCACAAACAGTCATCCACATAGTCCTTCGTTCGCGTTAGGGGAGAGTTAATGGTTTACAAAACTGCCTCTGATACAATCAATTATGTCAACTTGAGACGCAGTGATGTTGATTCCACTGCCACAGCCATTGGTTTCTTCTCTTTGATTCATCTGTATTCTTTGTCACACACTCGCTCGCTCCTCTCTCTCCCTCTGTCGCTGGGCTCCGAACCCAGTCCTGTCACAGTGTATCCATCAAAGGCCTGCCTTACAGCCACAGGCGCGCCGAAACAAAGTTCGTGCGAGTGTGTGTGTGCGTGCGTGCGTGCGTGCGTGCGTGCGTGTGTGTGTGTGTGTGTGGGAGAAAGTTGTCCTGTACAGTCGGGAGAACAGCCACCTCAGCAGTGAGTGATGTCGCACTGAAGTGGAGGCAGACAAACAGGCAGGAAATGACGCGTGTGGCCTAGATTTAAACCCCCAGCAAAAGCCAAGACCTCGGTCATCTTGTTCTGCCCATTTAGCATTTGTGTTGCCGCCCTTATTTCCATTCATTTTATTTCATAATTATGATCCTTCTGAAGAGCTGGGAATTGACAAGATTGCAAAACGAAGCAATAAAATGAACGATATTTAAATGTGGAAAATGGTGTTTACCAATAAGAGAGTGCAAATGAGGTCAAGCTGAATAGAAAATGGAAGGTTGGAATGGGGAAAGGTTAGTCTTTATTAATGTTGTAGTATTATTTTCCCTAAGCTTGGTGATCTGCAACTCTGTTAAGTTTTTCAAATAAGTTCAATGGACCAAAATGATGAGGGAACAAGTGGAAAAAAAGCTATAATTAAATGGCTGTATTATTACAC
>NW_017842060.1:9254691-9279522 GCF_001891065.2 Hippocampus comes | reverse complement strand
CCCCACACACACACACACACACACACACACACACACACACACACACACACACACACACACACACACACACACACACACACACTATTTGAGAAGAGCCTATTTAAACCAACCAGATTCATCATGAGCTTGCTGTGTTATCTTTACCTTTATCTCTCTGCATATTATATGCCCTTTTTTTGTCATTCAGCGCCCGCCTCTGTCTTCTGTGTCCTTCACTCCAGCTGTGCCTGATGCTGCGCAAAGAAGATTAAAAATGTCTGCTATCCTTGGGCTCC
Organism: Hippocampus comes; assembly: GCF_001891065.2. Taxonomy (NCBI): domain Eukaryota; kingdom Metazoa; phylum Chordata; class Actinopteri; order Syngnathiformes; family Syngnathidae; genus Hippocampus; species Hippocampus comes. The sequence goes on along the minus strand of NW_017842060.1, from coordinate 9,279,247 downwards.
TTAAATGTATTGTTCTCCCGTTTCATGCAACTTCTAAAGATTGAGATGACCTCGATAAAGTAACAATGTTTTAACTTTCACAGAAATTCTGTGATAGATTTTCTTCCCAATCAGCAATTTTGAGTTATAATAGCGTGGATGCAAATTGCACTGATTCAATTCGGAAACCAAATAATTTTTGCTTGAGAGGTTATGGTCCATCCCTTGCCACTTGCATTACAAAGCAGGTAGGAACTGGGTAGATCGGGGTATTGAAATATTCATTCAAAAAGGCCCTTTCCAGACTTGGGCCCAGTTCATAATTCAATAATGCACGAACACCAACGCTGGTATAAAACATCCGCTTAACATTGGATTGTCTAACTGTTGAGAAAATGGCATCAAAAATGTGGAGGAATCCACCTAGGAGAACTGCTTTCATTTTCCACATTGTTAACTTGACTCTCAAGTAAGAAATTCACCAGTGGGTGCTAGCAAAAACATATTTCTATTGAGTGGAGTGACATTAAAACTACCTCTTTTGGAGTCACTCTGACAGCCGCGCAGCTCAGCGCAACCGCGTGCATAAAATGTCTCACGACAGATGTCCGCAGCGATATTGGGAATATTTGTCAGCAAACTCGTTTGTCAGATATTGCATTTGCACGTCTCTCCACGCAAACGAATGGAAAGCGAAGAAACCATTTTCTTCAAAGAATACAGGGACCGAGGCGACGCAGCAGCAGTTATTCAGAAGTGTACCTGGAATATTATCAGATCAACATCGAGGCGTTTATTGTCCCCGCAGAGCTGAAGCTGAGCTTAAGAGCACAGCTTGCAGGCATATCTCGGGATCGTGGTTCACGTTTCCATCACTGTCAAGGTGAGCGCTTCAAACTGTATCCCTATGCCAGGAGACATACGTTTCAGTTCTTTTATTTTTTTATGACAGCAATATTCAATATTCTTCAATTGCATTTCTGTATCAATCACCCCTCCGCGATGGCGAGGACACGTTATTATTTTCTGCACGAGCACCGACCGCACAAACTGTTGCATATTTGATAAGCTGCATCCATCACTTTTCCCTAAATAGCGCAAAACTGATGATACAATGGGCTCCGCCAGGACATACGGCTAGCGATTTGGAAGCAATCAGCGGAGACAGTAACGGTAAACACGGACGCTAAATGTCAGCGCGGTGATTGCGCGGCTACAATATCACCTCGGGGCGCAAGACCCAAATAACTGAAATCAATAATTGAATCATTTCATATTCAAATCATGCCAGGGAGAGGTCTGGATCCTATTGCAGTCTCATATCCCCCGTGTGCTGATATATTCCAATCAGCAAAGGGGCACCAGCATTGAAAATACTGTAATTCAAAGGAACAGATGGAAGACGGCTCTTCTGTAGGTGCATCTCTCCCCTAGAATAGATTATTTTATGGTTACTCTATGCTTTGTATTGTGCTATAGGTGTAATACATCATAGTTTACACGCATGCGTGTTATTGTGTCTTCATATCGCTTCGGGGCACCGATTTCCTTTCTCTGCAGATGTACATCGGTCGCATTGCTTCAAATGGGTTTTGGCAAGAATAACTATCATATGGACTCAAAAAAAGATGAGAGATATTGTCATCAGGTCAGAATGAAAGATAAATCAACGACAATAACATCGGTTAATATTTTACAACATACATCCTTAATTCAATACAAAAAAAAAAGATCATTTTATTTAGTTTTGCACACGTTTCTACAAAACAACCCACACTTCACTCAGGAAAGTACAGGGCTGCAGATTGTGACCATTTTGCTTGCAAATGCTGCCATTTTTTCCAGTGTGTGCCGGAAAAAATCCATTTGCACCGTGCTAGTGCGTGTTTTGATGCCCCTACGAGTACATGCCGCAAAGGCGCTCCAACCTTGCGTCCGTCTGTCAGACTCTACTCAGAAGGCGTAGCGCGCGTCAAGTTAAATCCTTTCTGTATGAATTAAATAAATGACCATCAACGTCTGGATGTGTACTTTGCCTCTTTGCCGGCCATCGGACTTAACCAGCGCTATTTGCTTTCTAAAGGCTGGCTTTCCAGCCAGCTCACTCCCATTCACCGAGGCTCTGATGACCCGCTACGCATTTTGGCGATGGAGGCTTAGGTACTTGTCTATATTCAGCTCTGAATAATGTGGGCTTTCTATCAATCAAAAAAGGCTGACATATATCCAGAAGAATGATGGGGGTGCGATTACTTTGCTACTTTACTAAATTACAATCACTATTCCATATTCTCACATCAAACCACTCTGCTTCCATTCGTCTCGTGGTTGGAATAGCAAACATGAAATATTCACTGAGATAGTATGTTCCCCAAAATCTTAATTAATAAACAACAAATATTTTGGTGTCCTAAAAACGTTGTCAAATCCCGGATATGAATAAAAATATCAGTAGTGTGTGTGTTTAAAATGTTTTAATTTTTTGTTTTTCAAAGCATTTTGATTAAAATGTTATAGTATTTTGATCAACTAATACAAATAATACCAATTTGAAGTTGTTTAGCTGCCAGGTATTGTTTCACTGCTCTCTCCGTGGTAAAAACGTAAAACGGTATTGTTTCCTTTTTTGTCTTCTTTGAAACTTATATAAAGTAACCGTCATGTTTTGTCAGCCGCAACTTGTTGCAACAAAGTTGTTGCTACGGTAAAATATTTTTTAAATATACCTTCCGTCACTGTCAATCTTGTCGTGAGACAAAACGACATTATGCCAGTTGAGATGACTTTAAATCAGCAAATATGGTCATGCCGTACCACCCCAAAAAAGACAGCGAGAAGAATCTGTGCTGGTGCGACCCACTGAAAAAGTTGGTTGCATCCAGTGCTACCCATGCAAAAGTTAGTGTCGAGCCCACTGGATTGTGACACTACTTTTTTTTCTTTTCCAGCCCAAATGAAAGAGAATTGCTGTGTAACTGTATGTGTACTCGATGTTTATCAATGTTTAATTGTGCAAGGAATTTGTGATGAAACTTTCATTGCCTGCTCCTCACATCTATTATGCAGGGAGCCGCTCGAGGCCTTCAACACTGATTGGCAGTCAGAACAAGTTCTGAATAGATTCAATTTTCTCCGAGTCGATTGAAATGGGAGTCACACATGGACATAGTTTGTGCCAAGTGCATATCCGCGGGATTTTTATCATAAAACATCAACTCAAAACACTGACTTTTGCAGCCACTTTAAAAGTAATAGTAGGTCTTACTTTGTAGTCTCAACTCACGATCCTCCTTCAACTTCAAATTAGAAGTGACTTTACCCATTGAGCATCGGAGCCCAAAGTGGAGCAACACAAAAGGAGGAGAAACAGCCGGGAAGAGCAAGCGAAACATGGCAAACCGGCATCGTTTGTTTTGTTTGACACAGCCACTTCACAAATAAGATGGCGTATGCTTCAAGGAATACAGTGATGCTAAATAGATGCAGTTGTTGACAAAAACTATCTCTGGAGGCTATTTCCCTGTTGTCAAGTGTGCGCGCGTACGCGTGTGTGTGCGTGTGTGTGTACGCACTGGTGATGGAGCACTGTGGGCCTCACTCAGGTCGCAGCGCACGGTATTCATGTTCATAAGTCCCGTATATGTGTGTGTGTGTGCAATGCTGGGGCCTTGTCATGATCCTTGGAGGGAAATTAAGGCTCCACGAGGGACAGGCTGGTATCTTTGGCACAGTCAACAGGATAAGATGCAGTCAAAGATCATATATTAGCGGTGAACAAAACTAGGATCAACACAGGCTGGCACTGACAATTACTGATGATGAAATCCAGCATTTGTTTAAATTTTTTGATTGTTAAACTTCCTCCAAAACAGACGACTTGGAATAAGGTATGTTGAGAGAGGAACAACTATTTGTCACAAAGTTAATACTGTTTTATTTATTTATTTATTGTTATTTTTTTTAATCAATGTGAAGTTTTTTTCCTACTTGTATTGCAACTAAAAGATACACTTATAACATTGCCTGTACAGTTAAAAAATGTTTGAGTCGCACAATACATGGATTTTGTTTTTTTGTCTAAATGCCAGGGGTCCGTCAAATGTGACTACAGGGAACATGTTTTTATTTTTTTTCCTGTACTAAAATAAAGTGTAATTGCACATCCACTACAGTAGGTGGCAGTGGTGCACTGATTGTCAGACTGTGTATAAAAGTATAAACAAGATTAATAAAGTTATTCAGCAGATCTATATACTTTGTGTGTGTGTGTGTGTGTGTGTGTGTGTGTGTGTGTGTGTGTGTGTGTGTGTGTGTGTGTGTGTGTGTACAGCCTACATGGGGGGGGGTATTTCATGTTAATGGGGACTCAAGGTTATGCCGAGCTGTACTTATAACCATTTTGATAGCCAAATGACACGATGTATAGTTGTAGCAGGGAGTTCTGGCCGAAGTATAGTCATACCTCGGTTTTCGACCATAATCCGTTCCAGAAGACTTTTAGAAAACTGATTTCTTCAAAATCCAAAACTATTTTATTAGCCCATGATTAGTGGCTATGCAGAAATAACCCAAAAAAAAAAAAACAGTCAGATTTGCGTAAATCACCACAAACAAGTCTGCTCACAATGAACGTTACACTTCCTCATGTAAGGAAGTTGAGAGGAGTCGAGTGGCGTATTCCGATTTGCTTAGTTTGGTCGAAAACCGATTTTAGGTCGTAGTCCGAGCTGTAAAAATCTAGAATTTTCTGGTCGAGAACAGAGACATTCGAAAACCGAGGTATAACTGTATTATGTTCTTCCTGGGAGGCGGGGGTGGGGGTGGGGGCGTAATAGAAAATTTTGAATAGCTATTATTCGACTAGTGATCCTTTATATTATAATGCTGCTTAACATTGTAAGGCATTCTAATGATGCTCCACAGTGCATAGTCCTCCATACTAATTCTGTTAAGAGTAAACTACAGGGAGGCCATTGCTTGCTTCAGCTGCGAAACAATGAAACAATTAAACTGAAAGACAAAGAGGTTCTTAGTTATTGTTCATTTAAAGGTGGATTCAAAAGCCAAAAGAGCACATGATTGCATGCTGCCAAGTCACGAGTCCCATTTAAGCCGGCTCACTGACCGAGAGAAAAAAGAAAAGGAAAAAAAAAGTGTTGCGTGAATGGCTAAGGGGGTGGGGTGGGAGTAGGGGGGAGCTCGAGAGGAAGGAAAAGGTTGGATGGCTTTTGCACATTGAACACAATCGCACCTGGGCGCTGCTCAGCAAAGCCAAGGCTCCCTCGCACTGCTGGCCACCAAGATGTTCAGCTGGAACAACTAAAGGTTAAGTGCTGAGAGGTCAAAGCCCTGATGGTGGTTGTTGAGGGATTTCAAGGGCCAAGATTTTCACAGCCACTGTAGTAGTCGGATACCAAAGCATGACCTTTCAGTCCCAAGCTCATTTCCTGTGAGCTGATATGTTACTGCGAGTCAATACAAGTCCAAAGAGGGGTTTGGAGAGATGGGCGACTCAGATACCAAGTCTGATAGTTTACAGAAGAGCCAATACTGTGGTAACTTTGTTGACATTGTGGCATTATTTCACAAACTGAAGTCGGTCAAACAAGTTCGCATCACTGATTTATAACCACCATCACCCAATTTTTTTACTGTCTATCATTGAGGTGGTGGGGGCGGGAAAATTTTGTTATTGTTCCTACAGGAAATAATAAAGTGGAAATAATCTTGCCTAAAGGAAACACGGCACTGTAAGTAATCCATTCTTTCATGGAAATATTACCATCCATTTGCCCGTTGTCACCGAAAAGCTACAATAAGACAAAGAAAATGCAGAATAAACCTCGTTTCTTGCTTGTGTATATGATAGCTGCAGCAGCAACTTTTGGTTGAATTCCGAATCCTTTGACCTTCTGGTGGTTCCACAAAAAAACTAAATAAAAAATAATTGCTTGCTAGTTGTGGATAGAGAGCCAAACAAGCATCTATTGATTGACTGACTGATTGATTGACTTCCGTTTTGCTTGGGACACTCTCACTCCCAAGTTTCCACCGCATTACAGTGTCTATCAGGTTTCGTCTTTCAGAGACATCTGCTTTGTATCCTGCGCTCTAAGTTTGTTTGTGCGCATATCCGCGCCATGCGTGCGCGCGTGAACGCGTATGCACATATGTGCACACTAGGGAAGATGGCTGATTTTAATTGTGCTAGCCCATCTGGTGATTCTTGAGAACAGGCTTGCATCTTACAGAAACAAACAATCCAGAAAAATAACACAGACACACACACACACACACACACACACACACACACACACACACACACACACACACACACACACACACACACACACGCACACACACACATACTCCACAAGTTCTTTCCTCCAAGCCTTCAACTTGGACCCCGCACAATCTGTACCATTCCTCTAGCAGCTGGAGGGACAGCATTGACTGGCAGGGTTTCCAATATGGACCCCATTGTTTCAGGACAAAGGCCTCTCCACTCAAGACAAAAGGTCATATTCTTGAACAATACGCTTGTATTAATGGCGACTGATGGCGGGGGAGCAAAAAAAGCATTTACATGTTTGTGAGAGGGATCCAATAAAATGAGTGTAAGGGCTGATAGAGCTGGCCCTTGAATTATAATAGCATAGAAATGCTAATATACAATGGACTCACCGAGGTAATCAGAAAGCGTTCTCAGTATGAAGCAGAGCACCACGGCAAGCCACAGTCATAGACAAATTGTTAAATTTTTACCTGGCGGACAGTGTCGGTCAAAAACTGAACATGATCTGTTCATGGCAGAATTTATGATTGATGTCAGTGGCCCATTTCTGTTGGATAGTATGCTCAGGGCCACAGTAAAAATGTAAATGCAACCATTTATTTTAGTTTGTTTTTCATTATGGTGGGCAATTGTGGGTTCAATATTTTGTGGCTTTTTATAGCAGGTATTACATGTTGCTTTTTACATTGCATGTGTAGTTATACTTCATACCGTGTCCAATTTGGGTGTTGGTCATTTCCTCACATCAAGGTCTGATTGAAGTTAAAAAATGAGAATCTCCCTTTTATATTGCACACTCAATCATGTTCGCATAGATTATTTACTGGATGAAACTGATAAGTGTTTAAATGTGGGCTCTGACCGCTAATGCATCAAATGAAGTTTTTTTCAATTGTGCATGCCCAACGGGAAGCACATGCCCTGCCTCACATCCCAACATGACGACTGATATGTCCCCTTTCCTGTTGTTCTTTCTTTGCTTCATTGTCTTGGTGAAATGAAGCATTTGGACCACGGAATTAGATTTCAAAAGAAGCATTCCGACTCATGTGAGAGCCAGGAAGGGAAACATTAGGGGTGACAGGAAGTTCATTAAGGCATATGCCAACACATACCCACATGGATACACAATATAAGGTAGACCAGCACAATCCCACTCATAAGTCACTACAAAATCTTTTTTACAAATAATGTTTGGTTCTGAATGACATTGATAGAGATATTAGTTTAAGAACATGACCGACATTATTGCGGGTTTATTTCACAGAGAGGTTAAACTGTACTCCCTTGTACTTCGAATATTTTGCTTACCTTGTTTAGCTACATGTGAGGGACAGATGTAGCTAACGGAGCATCATCTTTGTTTTCATTCAGCCCCTGTATTAAATTAGATTGTGCAAGTGTACCTACTGAATCATTTTAGGAGTGTACGGACTGTTGTAAAAATTAAAAACATGTTTCAAAAATCAAAGTACAACTTGAAAAATGAGATGCGTTCATCTTTCATAATATGACAACTTGCGAAACCTGTTTTGAGTTGCAAGAACTCTAGTGACCTTGAACAAGAAACAACTAAATAAAATTAACTTTCAGGTTGTTATTTTTTTTAATTAATCAAAGATGTTACATATTTCTTCTTTTAGTACAAAAACATGTTAATAAGGACGTTAAGGCTTCCGGCCGATACCCAGGAGTTGCATCCTCTTCCACCGTCAATAAATTGAACGTACAATTCATCAGGCTGACTCTAGAAGACAGTATTTCTAATTAAAAAGACACTCATAAATCCGACATTTTACAGGCCTCGCTCAGCTTGTAAATGCACTGTAAATAAGTTGCACTGAGTGGCTTCATGGACAGATGAAGGCCCGCTTTTGCGCTTTAACTCCTCTTGATGCCTTCAAGCACTAGCGGGCTGACTGAAATGAAACCGATAGCGACGCCGCTTTGTGTTCTGTAACATTCACACAGGGCCAACGTGGACAAGCGAATGCGACGCAACGATGCTTCCCTTCCCGCCATGTGGTCATATTTAGAATGTGGCCTTCACATGACGTGGTAATTTCAAACCCATCATAACAACATCTGCAAACAAGTGCCTCAAACATCTGTCACCAATTATCATATAGGCCGAGTTACTTCTAAAAACTTAACAACTAATGAAAATTTATTGCCTGGCTGTCTGTGCTCCACATGGTGCAGCTTCCGTGCTGTTGGACTTCTTCAACTGGATCCGTTCTTATTTTACATATTTATTATTTAGCAAAAGTTGCTTTGACTAGATGAGGAGGTCGAAGCAGCTATTATTTCCGAGTGGCAACATGGAAAATGTAGAGCGTTCAATTGTATGTAACGAGCTCCGCACACTGCATGCTATTTTGTGGACTCCCACATCACACTGTCACATCTGATTGCATTACCAGTCTGAGAGGGCACATTTGTCGGGCCAATTAGTGCACTTTCTGGCACAGATGGAGCCCAGAGATCCCCAGAGAGAACAATGGGTCAAATTTAGGTCCTTAAAAAAATATCATCATCATGCATACAGTAGCTTCTGCAAAAAAAAAGAAAAAAAAAGCACACCAGGTGCGTGGGTATATTTTTGTGACTTTGCCCCCAGCCTATGCTGTGTATGGAAACACATTGTGACTCATCTTCTCGGTGGAGTTAAATATGATGATGGATGGACTGTGTGTTCAGCCTGCTGTCACAAAGAATGAGATTTTGTATTATTTTCATACATAAAATTATACAATATATGGAAACCTCAAGTTGAATGTTTTTGAAGTTGTGGGGTAGAATTTTGAATCCAACTAAAATCTTCCTTGAGCACGAGCAGCTATTTGTTATTTTTTACAGTACTGACCCTTGCCTCAAACATCTGTCACCAATTATCATATAGGCCGAGTTACTTCTAAAAACTTAACAACTAATGAAAATTTATTGCCTGGCTGTCTGTGCTCCACATGGTGCAGCTTCCGTGCTGTTGGACTTCTTCAACTGGATCCGTTCTTATTTTACATATTTATTATTTAGCAAAAGTTGCTTTGACTAGATGAGGAGGTCGAAGCAGCTATTATTTCCGAGTGGCAACATGGAAAATCTAGACCGTTCAATTGTATGTAACGAGCTCCGCACACTGCATGCTATTTTGTGGACTCCCACATCACACTGTCACATCTGATTGCATTACCAGTCTGAGAGGGCACATTTGTCGGGCCAATTAGTGCACTTTCTGGCACAGCTGGAGCCCAGAGATCCCCAGAGAGAACAATGGGTCAAATTTAGGTCCTTAAAAAAATATCATCATCATGCATACAGTAGCTTCTGCAAAAAAAAAAGAAAAAAAAAGCACACCAGGTGCGTGGGTATATTTTTGTGACTTTGCCCCCAGCCTATGCTGTGTATGGAAACACATTGTGACTCATCTTCTCGGTGGAGTTAAATATGATGATGGATGGACTGTGTGTTCAGCCTGCTGTCACAAAGAATGAGATTTTGTATTATTTTCATACATAAAATTATACAATATATGGAAACCTCAAGTTGAATGTTTTTGAAGTTGTGGGGTAGAATTTTGAATCCAACTAAAATCTTCCTTGAGCACGAGCAGCTATTTGTTATTTTTTACAGTACTGACCCTTTGCCCTTGCTCATACCCTTTAGAGATGAATGACAAAAAATGAAATTTGAGGTGCTTCTGTGACTCAAATTATGATGACCTTGTCATTCTTTATTAAAATTAAAAGAGAGTTGGGAACGTTTTACTTGTTTTAATATTTCAATATCACAGTGGGTAACTTACTTTAAAGTGTATGATTATTGATCAGGTCAAATTGCCTCTTGAAACATTGCCTATTTTGGAAACTCCTCAATCCATTCAGACCTGCGCAATTTTGTAAAACTCAAAGAGCGCAATTTTTATGCTTAATAGAAGACATGCATTGAAAGGAGAACATTCAGAGTGAGATTTGTTCATTTGGCCAACAGTTGATCAAGGTTTTTGGATGGTGAAAGTTTGTTGAATCGCTTGAAAAAGCTTTTTTAATATTGATGACATTTTAAATCATCGTAGCAAGCGTAGTGTGTCATTAGCCACGCAATAATTTTGTGGGATTTTGAAAATAATAGAATGGCACAACAATTAGCCGAAGGTTTCTTTTTTTGTTTGTTTCTGACCACGTGAAAAAAATAATCTAATAACAATAATAAATGTCAAGACAATAATATTAGCTTAGCTAAACTACAGTGGCTCATTAAAGTCAGAGCAAAACAAAGCTTTTTGAATGTGGCATGGCTGTTGTGATGTTGCGGTAGGTCCTTTTAGCAATTATTTGGGGTTCATCCAACATTACTCTGCTGCTAATTAGTCCAGAAAGGCAGCGCTTTAGACTTCCATATGGCTTCCCATTACACTCTTCAGAGAACCTACTGTCACATTCCTACCTGTTATAGCACACTTTGCTTTGTCAAAGTGATATGAATGCCCAGGGAATCACATCTCACTGGCAGCTGGACGTCCGAGTCCTGCAGAGACACAGAGAGAGAGACAGAGAACAACGATAAAGCACAGAGATAGTGGGAGGTAGTGAGGTTATTGGAGCTCACAGAAGTTAAGCTCAAGTCATTTTTCACAACAGAGACAGAAAGTCGTAATGTGAAGTGAATATGGTGTGCACTGTGAGAATAATGGCCCCCTCCAGATTGTTTGAATAGCCATAAGCCACTCAAAGACAAGACGCAAGAGGCCATTTTCACTCCCGATTGCTTGTTTAGGGTTCGCAGGGATGTGTGCGCACAAGGTCCTTGTGCGCCTGTGTTCCCTGCCATATATGAGGACTCTGTAAGTGACACGGTATCAAAAGTCCAGAACGGCGTAATGGTCCTATCGCCACGCCGTTTGCTTTATCTCTTGCCAAGACAACAGAGTTAAATGCAGGCCGTTTCTCGAACACCAGAGTGCATTTTTCCAGTCAGTCAAATTGTCAGCTCGCTTCCTGGCACGCAAAGTAGCATTTATTCAGTTAGGATTTTTTTTCACGTCTTTAGTTCGCTGTCTCTGGTCTGGCTCATTTGCAGGGGTTCAAGTGCACTTTGATCACGCAGTAAAATTTACAAGTGCACAAAAATGTGTCAAAGAGAAAAACCACGCAACGTTGCTCTCTTCAGTTATTGGTCACTGAACTGTAAACAGGAAGAAGGTTTGCCATATTGACTAGCGGGTGATAAGCAAGGAAAGCAACACAAACAGGAGCGAAACGGACGTTTGCTGGTAAATGCGAACAAGATAGCAGGGTACAATGCGCCAACAAATGGCTGAGTGCACTTAAAAAGCACGACTCAAAACACATTACGGTTATTCCGTTGCTGAAATTTTTCAGCACCGGAATGTGCTGCGATCAGACCTTCAAATGAAAACAACGGAGCAAATGTTGACATGCTCAACGCAAAGAAACGTCCAATGGTGTAATCAGGTTTTTTTTTTTGATGCCATCTGAAGTGTGGAGCATATCAGAACACCTCACTTGCTGCCGATGCTATCACCAATTCTGCTGCACTTATGCCGCATCACAGAGTGTAAGGAGGAAATGGCTACCAAGGCATTAAGGGTGAAAATGAATTAACGTACATGCAGGCTCTCGCTGACAGGTCAAATGGCTTTCACATCACGTGCAAAAGTCGCTTAAATGCGGACGGAGAAAACCTCTTGCAATTTGACTGGTTGATTTGGTCCGCGGCAGTTTGCGTACACGTTTGACCATCTGAATTGCACCGGGTGGGAAATGAACTTGAGTTTGAACAAAATGAATGGCTGCTTGTGTGAATGCACACTTTAGAATAAAATCCTTCCATGTCACTGTTTTCCATCACGATGTGTATCCCATTTGTTCAAGGCGAGTTCCACTCTGCTGCCCAGCCTAGATGGTTAAGCTTATGTATACTCATCTCGCCAAGGTCAACCTCAAAGTGACAATGTCTTAAATGGAAAGACGCAATGTGCGCTCATGTTGGCAGCTGCGCTGCGTTGTTGTTTACTGCAACCACTGATGGAGCAGCGGAATAAGCACCTCTCCGTTTGGCCTTGGCTTTGCCGTGCAACAATTTCTGCCCAGTGTTGCATGCCAGACCGACACACAAAGACTCGGAATTGTAATTCAGAAATTGCGTTTGGTGAAAATGCTGATGCCAAGCCAGAATTCAAAAATAAATTTTGTGCGGATACACAGCAGACCATCATAGCGATCATTGTAGAAACCTTGGAGAGGAATCTGATTGAACTATTAGGGTACGCTTTGAGGCTCTGATTCGAGGCAATTCCATGGCATCTCTGAGGAAAGGTGGTGTAACATAATCGTAAACGCGCGCCTGCCTCGGCATTTTAGGAATGTGAAGTCATCAAAATCTAAAATGAGTTAATATTATTTTGCATACAAAAAAAAACCCAGCAATTGACTCATTAAATGTCTTTTTTCTAGCAGGGTATTCAATGGAATGCTTGTTTAAAAGGATTTGCCAGTTACTCGTGCAGGGTGTACCCCGCCTACTGCCCAAAGTCAGGCTCCAGCACGCTCGCAACCCTCGTAAGGATAATGCGGTTCAGATAATGGATGGATGGATGCATTCTGTTTTTATTCACCTTTCGCACAAAATCCCTCGAGGCGGCACGGTGACCGACCGGTTAGCACGCCAGCCTCACAGTACAGAGGTGCAGGGTTCGATTCCAGCTCTGGGCCTTACTTTGTGGAGTTTGCGTGCTCTCCCTGTGCCTGCATTGGTTTTCTTCGGGTACTCTGGTTTCCTCCCAAATTCAAAAAACATCCATGGCAGGTTACGGGAACGCTCTAAATTGTCTCTAGGTGTGAGTGTGAGCGCAGATGGTGGTTGTGTGCCCTGCGATTGGCTGGCAACCAGTTCAGGGTGTACCCCGCCTGCTGCTCGAAGGCAGCTAGGATAAGCTCCAACACGCCCCGCGACCGTGAGGATAAGCAGATTAGAAAATGGATGGATGTACAATATCCCTTCCCAACCTCACTGGAAATGAGGTTTGTACATTTAATCTTTGGAAATGTTTGTTTGAAATGTTGAAATTTGCATAACATAATTCATTGCAATTGAATACTGACTATACCCGCCCATTTTTTGACATGTGCACTAATCAGACTTGCTTCGGCAGTTCCTCAGTTCCTTAGTCATTACTTTTGTGTCAATCACCTTCTCAAACCAACATCATTCAACAGACCGGCGAGCCAATTAAGACACGTTTTCATTGATCGTTCAGAATGCAGGTGAAGGCCGAGATTCAAATCGCATTAAAATACTCATTATTTAGCGTATAAGGGCACGTACTTCGACGTCCGACAGCGACAGTATCATTATGCTGGTGTATAAGTACTGTATTTTGAGAGATAACAATGTGATATTCTGCCAGATCAATATTTTGTCCCGTTTCTCATGAAAATAATTTTAATGGACACAATGCAAATGCTGATCTCTCACCATTAACAGACTGGAGCACTCACATGAAAATCCACCCAGCATCACGGCCACGACCTCCGCGGAGTGTTCCAGCGGGGCTGTGCAGTAATTGTGTCTATTAGGCAGTACAAGAGGCCATGAGCAATACCTTTATGGTTGAGTGGCCAGAGACTGCAACAAAGGATGCCTTCACTGTGCACTGTGTTTGTGCAAATGCACACGTACTCCGAAATATACATGTACTGCATGCGCCATGTGTGTGAGCATGAACTTGATGATGGATAAAGTGCCTGGAGCAACAGATCAGCAAAAGTTCGTGTCTGGCCTGTCTCAGAACACAGAATGCATTATTCACACTGAGCTGGTCAACAATACTGGGATCAATGAATGACGAACGGAGGAACAGAGGTGGAAAGAAACTGATCTAAATGCGTAGGTGTGAAAGAAACAGGTTGGTACAAGGCATGAAATGAGATTTTTCATTAGGCCTCGTTTGCATGATGGAGGGGTGGGTGGGGGGGGGGGGCTCAAATGACTAGATTTACGCTGCAGCCCTTGCAAAACAAAACTTCATGCATACATAAACTCTTGCTTGATTCGCTCCCAGAAGGGAAACACGGTACAGTATTTGTTCAAATTTCAAAACAGAGAAGTCCAAACGCTTCCCACAGTTGCTTGGTTTCAAGACACAACTCTTTGTCTATGTCATCTACACGACCAACGCCCACTGCCAATGTAGTAGATAGTTCGTCCTCTATCTGCGGCTATCGCATGGCAAATGCGTTTGTAGTCCATCCGTTTGCCACTGCACACTTGTCGTCAATACAGCCCAACTTTAAAAACAATTTATTTTTCCATAAGCGCAACCTTGCCCTAACCTTAACCTCCATGCACACTTACTGTAGAAAGAAAGATTAAAACATACATTTCTCCAGGGTTTCTCAATAATAAATCTAAAGGTCAGTTTCTTTAATCAAACCAATGTGAGGATGATACATCGTCTCAATTTTCCCATTGGTCCCATTTGCTTTCCCAAAGGTCAAATTCCTGTGGCCCAGAAAAAGTAAACAAGTCATAGGGTTGAACATTTTCTTCGATTACTGGCCAGACAGCAAGTGGGGTAAAAAAAAAAAAAAAAACCTCGACAAATAGTCACTGTTTTTATTTACCAGAAAAAAAAAGGGCACGGGGACCTTGGCTCAAGTGACTCTGTTTAGATTTTTCACTCTCAAGTGGCAATAATTTGGATATGGGTCATGGAAGCGTAAAGAGACTAAAACACCTGGATCAAATCCATCCTTTCAACGTGCACCTCAAATAATTGCAAAATACCAATTCTGCAGGTCAAGAACCCTCACACAACCTGCCGCCCTGACTTATGGTCAAGAGCTGTCTGTAATGATCGAAAGAACAAGATCACGGATTCAAACGTCTTACCTTGCGACGAAAAGTTGTATTGTTGTCTTGTTTCTCTTGTATCCTACATATTTGAATCTCTGCTAAGAATGTTGATAAGTAAGAGTAAATCGAGGTGATGACAATGACAGTTTCACCCCGGAACATATTTTTTCTCAATTATTTGCTATGAGTAAGATGGTTTGGAAAACCAATTAAAGGGGAAGTCAACCAAAAAACAAGCTACAGTTTCTGTTTGGCGAGCATATAGGCTCTACTCAATTTCGAAATATTTTTACCCCTCACATTCCTGACTGAGTGAGCTTTTTTCCCCCCCTTCACAGTAAAACAATATTTTTCTGTTACTGGTGCTGAAGTCCCATGTCACCCTCATTACTCACAAGCTGTGATTGGAGTAAGATGACTTTAAAGCACAAATGATACACTCGTGTTACTTTTTAACGTACAACACCCTTTGTACTATAATTATGTCTTGGACAACAGATTGGCGAGCGAGGCATCAAAAATGGTTGGGATGCCAATTACAGATTTATGCGGTGCGTTCCTTAAATGGGTGTGGTCCCATTTATTGTGAGGCCAAAACTTTCCCCTGAGACTTGAAGCGATCCGATACGCTAACGATAAGCAATATGGACGAGTAATGCGGCGATGTGGCCTAGCCAAGCGTAAAATTAAAGACGTGTCCGTGCGTCCCACATAAATATGTGAAAGTGAGAAAGAACAGGGGAGGGAGGTCTGTGATTAAACTAAAAAGACTTGATTTGTCCAGTGATTGTGAGTCAGTGAACTGTAATCAACTGCACTCAGCACCAATACAATGAGACTTTTCAGTGTATGCCCACACACACACACACACACACACACACACACAATCAAATCAATCCGATCCTGGCAAAACTACACAGACATCGGTATTGCAACACACCTTTTAATGAATTGATGAATTGATCAGGGGTTTGGAAAGATCTGATTCGTACTTTTTGGACAATAAAATGCTTCCAAATTAGAATAGTGACAAGACATTATTAACAGTGAATATCAAATGGGAATCTTCATTCCCAATGCCATGTTCTCTGGATTCATAGTGATTGGCGCACCAGAAGCTGCCATGCCACGTCAGAGTTTGGGATATCAACACTGACTGGATCATATTATCAAAAAAGATGTTTAGAGTTGTCTTTAATATATGCTCATCTACAATTATAAATAAAAATAATAAATTGCAAATTGTAAACACTCCATTGTTCCACATTCCGTTAACTTGCGAGGAGTACAATGAATTGGATGACGAGGATCATTTCAAAGCATTTTACTTTTCCAGCATAACTGTACTCGTATTGCAGGTCCAAAAAGGTTTCTCGTTGGGGAGTTCCATTTGGAATGTCTTGAGAGCTCTGACTTCAGTAGAATCAAATTACTTTGGGGTTAGGAAAGGGAATTTTACTTGATTGACGACAGGGAAAATTAACAATCAATGTTTCATAAGTCTCCCTGATGTTGGGACCACCTGTCTCAATTGCGAGTCCCACTAGCCAATATGCATCCATGTACTTCCTTTGCTGTAAACTACACAAATCAAGGTTGTTTTAAACAATCAAATCTAATTTTTGCTGTAAACTACACAAATCAAGGTTGTTTTAAAAAATCAAATCTATCATTGGCTATTTCACTACACCTGCTCTGGTCCAGCTCCCCCTAGAGACAATGTGTGATGGATGCCGTGTCATCTATCATACATAATGCTGAGCAAAAAGCCAATCAGGAGGCTCAGAGCGTGAACACTCTCCTGGATAAACATGCAGGCAATTTCTCACATGGTTAGAATGCACATGGTCCATGTGAGGCAGCGCTGCAGGGCTGCAGGCCACAGCGGTGCTGATCCGTCTTGGTCTGACACTATCAGACTTCTTTACGAAAAACACTCGGATGGAGTAAATGATTATATTACACAAGGCAGAAGATACGTCAGAGGCAACGTGACTGGCGCTGGTATGTCCCATGTAAAGGGCCATGCTTGATTTTTATCTAAAATGACCGTCCTGTCCCCAGCTGAGACAAGACCGCTGTGCTTCTTTTAACGTCACCTGCCGCTAAGTGTGCTAAAAGTAAGCACGCTGATTTAACCGCATATCTCGGCAGTTATTCACCCGCTCGTCAAAGGGGATTCAACCTTCGGCCCAACGAGTTTCTATATTTACACTTCACACAAGTACGGGAGCTGGAGGGGCAAAAACAAAACAATACAAATGATTGTCAAAGCATCGATCATGACTGCATCTGATAATATCTTTGTTCCATCGAGCATGACAGCCTGGCCCTCATTCTTATCTTCGCCCAATCAGAGCGCGCCATCAAGTAAGCTTCAGATCAATACTCCCTGGCACGTGTTCTTCCTCTCAAAAGGCAGGGAATGAAAACACCACCATGTCAATTTCCATCTTAGCTGTGCCACCATCCACTAGCAAATAAAGGGCATTTATTGCTATTTTCTAAAATTTACTTTTAAATGACGTCAGCTTAAGTTTGATTTTGCATCAGGGTTTAACACTAAAAAGAACCAGATGTACAGAGAGAGAAAGAAGATGAATGTAATGCAGTTAGAATAAAAGCCCAGTAAGCAGGAAATTTAAGAGGAGCCTGGGGATGATGATATTACATCAGGCTCTGATTGTGGACTATTTGCTGAAGAAGGAAAAGACACGGAAAATATCAGAGGATGCATTTGGGTGGATACACAAGAGGCATGCGAACCACTAAGAATGGCTTTGCGGAAGTTTGTAATCAAGGTAGCATAACTTTGCGTCAAATGGAACTGCAGCAGCATGATCATGCTGGGTATCAAACGAGATACAAAATTAGTTCAGTTATTATGTGTGATGGTCAAACCAAAACAGCCTAATGTATTACATATACAGTACTGCATATAAATATATACACACACATATGATTTTTTAAAATATCGTCCACTCAGGCCACATCACAATATCACTTAATCGTTATTTTGCTGCACCCACAAAACATGATCCAAGCCCATGCAAAAAGCATTCAACATCCATTGTCTGAAGTCACACGACATTGTCTGTATTTACAGCATTTCCAAACAATGCCGTATTTTCTGACTCTTGTTTCCTCCATTGATAAGAGACCGTTTTGTAACACGGGACCGAGAGATTTATGCCCACAGCCCTGCCGTGACCTCATTGTTCATTGCCCCATAATTCAAATCTGCTCTGCTGTGTTGCATCACATTGTGGATGACTCATTTCCAAGCTAAACAAGGGGGGCCTCCGAAGCATGCGAATGGCAAAAGGTCGAGCGACGCAGCTCGGAATTTCCCCCATCAATACTGTGGTGATGGACCAAAGTCACGAAAAACACACACACACACACACACACACACACACACACACACACACACACACACACACACACACACAGGATCCAGTTTAAATTGGCTCAACTGGGAAGAGGGGAGCCGGGCCTAAGTGCTATTGTAAATGCACTGCAGAGTCAAAAATAATCGTCAGACCTTTTGAGTTTGCTTCTTCCAATCACTCCGGTCTTATTCATTCATTCTGGATCTAATAGCACTGAGTGTGTGTTTCTTATAGGTCTGTGGGTTTGTGTGGGTGTGTGTGTGTGTGTGTGTGTGTGTGTGTGTGTGTGTGTGTGTGTGTGTGTGTCATTATGTGCCTCACTATGCGCACAGCTGCTAGCCATGTCTCTAGCATGTTGGTGTTTAGAGTGACGGCACTTGACATACGCCACATGGATGTGTATATGGAGTCTCCGTGTAGAAGGAAAGGCATGCGTGTGTGTGTGTGTGTGTGTGTGTGTGTGTGTGTGTGTGTGTGTGTGTGTGTGTGTGTAATTCTATTGCGCAATGAATGTTTAATGTAATGAAAGAGAGTAAGATGAAAGGCAAAAAGAAGAAGAGGAGATTGAAAAAGACATTTTGGGGAAAAGATGGATAGATTACTGATGAGTGAGTGAGATGGTTTCCATGAACACACGGGCTTTGTTTATTGCAGAAAATACAAAAAAGTTTTTAAAATGCTGTTTTGGGATTCAAGTCAGGATAATAACTTCAGAATCATCATGCTGAATAAAACAGGATTATCATGAACAATAAATGCAAGATGATTTCTCCCTTATTCGAATTTAAGATAATTTAACAATTTAAAAATCATCAAGACTGCATATAACCCATTTTTCTCGATTACACCCTATAACCATTGCATAAAATAACCATCTCCACAATACACAGCACCTTTTTTAAAGACACAATGAACATTTGTTGACTTAACTTTAAAGAGTAGTCACTTTTATAAGCGTAAAAGACAGGCATGAAATTATTTCAGGGCCTGCTAAGTTCAATGACCAAAAAAAAGTGGGCTTGTGAATCACTTTCACCTAAATTAATTAAGACTGATGTTATGTAATGAATCTGACGATGACGCCCCCCCCCAAAAAAATGACCACCTTGACAATTCAAAATACATTATTTGTATTATAAATTACGTATATCCATTAAATCGGCTGAAACTTTAAGTGACATTTAAAGACCCATACACACCTGCTAATTAGGACTTGGCAATTAATCAAAATTTAATTGTGATTTCAATTTTGGCTTCTGACGATCATAAACATTATAAACTTAGAAAAACGATGAATGTGCTGTACCGCAGAGTATGCATTTGCACATTCATCTCCACAATACACAGCACCTTTTTTAAAGACACAATGAACATTTGTTGACTTAACTTTAAAGAGTAGTCACTTTTATAAGCGTAAAAGACAGGCATGAAATTATTTCAGGGCCTGCTAAGTTCAATGACCAAAAAAAAGTGGGCTTGTGAATCACTTTCACCTAAATTAATTAAGACTGATGTTATGTAATGAATCTGACGATGACGCCCCCCCCCCAAAAAAATGACCAAAAATGACGTGTACTTCATGCATGCCATGCACCGCATTGCTCCGAAGAGGCCAAGGCACACACGCACAGTTGGAACAGCGCAATTAATCAAAATTTAATTGTGATTTCAATTTTGGCTTCTGACGATCATAAACATTATAAACTTAGAAAAACGATGAATGTGCTGTACCGCAGAGTATGCATTTGCACATTCCTACATTTTGCATGACATACAGGACTTGGTTTTAGAAACATTGCTAGTGCTAATGCTAGCAGTCAAGCTAAAATCCCATTGATATGCTAATGGAAAAATTAGCATTGAGTTCCAGGAGTGAGTTTCGTTTAAATAATAATTAGTCTCACGCAAACGGTGTATGAACATATACAGACAGGAAATATAACTAAATCAAAGGCATATATAGTCTTTGTAATCTGTGAAAGTGATGAAATTAATAAAGCTCAATCAAACCTTCTTCTTCTACTCTTGTTAGCTTAATTTGAGCGTGTACTTCATGCATGCCATGCACCGCATTCCTCCGAAGAGGCCAAGGCACACACGCACAGTAGGAACAGCTGGTACTTGTTTATTTATTTATTATTGCTATTATGATAGGATTATTATTTTTCCTTCAAATTCTGTTTGTTCCTTCAAGTATTATTTAAAGTTGAGTTTCGATAGTTGAAGAAATGAAACGTTTTAAAAATCAATGAATGATTGTGTTCATTAATTGTGATTTCAATAACGATCTTATGTTATTGAAATCACAATTAATAACAACTAATTAATAATTCTAATAACAATCTTGATTATTATTTTTTTCCAGAATTGCCCAATCCTACTGTGAATTTTCTTGTTCATCCAGGTCATTGTGTTTGCCGGTCATTGCATTCTCAGGTCATTTAATCGATCTCAAGTGGACTGTTCAGGTTGTCTTCGAAAGACCTTTCACCTCCAATCCGAACACGGTTCATGGGTTCATGTGCATAGACTCGACAGGACAGCTCGAGCCTGAGTGTTGGTGCTTGCACACCCCAACTGTGCATGGTATTACTCTTTTGGCCTCTGCCTGTGACAGTTGTTTGGACGGAGTAGAAAAGATACAGATGATCCCAAAATTTTGCCTGGAACACAAACAGTCCATAGCACATTAAAAATTTGGGTTGTCAAAGCATTAACTTTAAAGTGTAAAAAATAAAAAATAAAATAAAAAAATCAAGTAACACAGTTTAATAACTTTCTGTATCGGTGGAAATATGTATTTTGTTTTTAAAATCCTGCTCTATCTATCTATTTTGTGTGTATTTGAATACATAATTATTCCACATAATAAGTAGATTGAAATCAGTATTTGTTGGTCAAATATAGCCTTTTGTTTGTCCACCGAAACATAAATACAGTACTTCCAGATGATTGGGCAATGCATCTCCGCAGATGCTGTTTAACAATGTGATTACAGTTTCCTGTTGAACAATACAACCATTGAGCTGGATTACGACATGTATCACAAGCGGTGATACACACACACACACTCACGTACACACACACACACACACACACACACAGACATACTTGTATAGACACAACTCCACTTCGGAGACAGCAAGAACCTGGCCACCACTTTACACTCTCTCCAAACAACCCAAAAGATGGAGCGTTTTTCCAGGCTTCCCAACAGTTGTACACTTTATGCTGACTAAGATATCTTTCACTTCGGGGTCAGTCTTGTCAAGGCCACCGGTGCAGTCAGTCAGTCAGAGTCCTGAGATTATAAAGCCGGCTACCGAGTCCTGCTGCCCCCCTTTAGCCTGGCAGACGTCTAATCAGGTTGCAAAGTAGCGGCGTCGTGCTCTCACGCTGAGTGAACCTCGAAAGGGGTTGAATTATAGACGTGGCCAGTTTCACGAGTGCGGAGAGAAATGAGTTGTCCGAGGTGGAAAATGCAAGGAGCCGCAGTAGTTCTTTGAGGGGTAATGGATGCTCGAAGGAAGGATGTGTTAACACATGACCGAGTGCTTTGGCTCGGTGAAGAAGACCGTCGAGGATCTGGCCTCATTAATTCAATACAACATAGAGATGTCGTTCAGCACTTGAAAAGGGGGCTTTTGAATGAGGTTAAAGTGGGGTTCAGACTGTGAATGTGGACCATCGTCACATTAGGAAGTAAGGCTTTGAAATCCAGCCTTCTTTCTTCTCACTGGCACTTTATATTATAATCACAGCGAGAAGTTGGCGTTTCGCGGCTTAAGCCGAGGGTGACCTTTTATTTATGTAGAAAGGATTGTTGTCTCAGTGAGCGAAAATCAACCTTCGCCTGGTTTGCCTCTGAGGCTCAAACATTTATCTCGAATTGCATAAATTAGCCGAATAAAGCACCAGTCATGGAAGTGCACATTCTTTCAGATATTCTTGATAAAGGTGATTTGGTGGAAATCAGCCCCTGGGATCTTTGTCAACGCATTGGACAGGTCCTGCAACCCTTGACTAACAAAAATAAAGCTTGACAAACATTGAGATAGGACTCTTTATCGTCTCATTGATTTATTTGATCTTTTCAAGCACACAACAATCGCACTGTGTTTTTTGCATCTGACATTTAAAGCAGCCAATTTTGTGTGTTTAGCATTTGTTTTTTAACTTAGTGAGTAGAATGAGAACAGTTTGCCCTTGACCAAAAAGCACTTATTACAAAAATGGTTAGCCTTTTTTCTGAATGCAAATGCACGACTCTTCTACAGAATACAGTCCAACCTCTGAGACCGAACATAAGCCATTTCCTGACGCTGATTGTCCGGACTTTCCCCTAGGAAAAAATGGTAATTGAATACTCCATTCCCCGGGCAAACTTTTATTCTCGATTAAACCTTCAATAACAACACAGGCTATGTTTTACGTTACAGTTCAACTGCTGTGAAAGTGTAAAAATAAGTTAACCGCTAGAGCAGTGAAAGTGCAGATCCTTTCAGAGCTCTTCGATAAGTGATTTTGTGGAAATCACCTCCAAGGTTCTTTGTCATCACGTTGGACTCAGCATCTCGAGTAACCCTTGAATAATAAAAACAAAACTCAGCAGTAGCACGGAGATTCGGCTCTTTAGTTTCTTATTGATTTGTTTATTGTTTTTCAGAACACAAAACTCACATTGCGCTTTTTGCATCTGCCATTCATAACAGTCAGTTGGTTGTGTGTGTTAAGTATTTTTTTAATTTACTTTTTTTTTTTTTGCCTAGTGAGTTTTAACAAGAATACTATGCCCTCACTGCAAAACAATAGCCTTTTTGTATGAATCTGAATACAGTAGAATGTTTCCGACCAAACACAACCCATTAATATCACGAATGTAAAAATAACAGAACCTTCTAAATAATGAATGCTAATAAGCTGTTGTGAACGTCAACATTTTGTGCCACTGTCTAACTGTCTATCCCAAATACAGTATGTACATTATATTAAAAATCTGTTTTGAAAATCAGTTTCGCAATTTTTTTCTGAGAGTAAAATACATTTGTTTTGAACGTAAAACATGATTCACAATTGGCTACCTCTTGCAAGATAGCTTCATTGACTTTTGATGTCTGATTTGAGACCTCTTCATCATCAGCACTACCTAGTTTATTACAGGCTATTCATGTATAATGCCCCCCTTAACATTCTGCCATTGGCTGACTTTCAGTTTCCGCATTTGTCACATCCAATTTGTGTCACGTCCAGTATCGTATCTATAGGCAGACTCAAAAGCTTGCCAGGCGATTAAAATTTACATGCAAGCCTTCCAGTCTGCGCGTTACTGGTTCAGAATGACGTTATGATCACGCAGCAGCATCGAGCGCATCCTAAATTCCGGACTCTATCATGTGACGACAATGTGGAGCGAAGAAAAGAAGCAGAAGGAGAAGTGCAAAATGGAGCGTGACAAACTGCACTGCAGCAACTCTGACTTTACTCAAAGTTAATTTTGAGTTGTCACTCTTTGACGCACTCTCGTAGTACGTTGCGGTCAAGAGCTGTCACCAAATTATTGCGTCAGGGTGAGATTCTGGTCCAGGGTCAGGCCCCACCCAAAACATTTTACAGTTCCTGCGGTGAGAAAACATATGGAGGATGCAGGTCGCCCTAAATATGCTCGACAATATCTTGTGCTTGCTTCATGCTTCTTTATATTGAGTGAGTGTATACTCCACTATTCTGTCTCTTAATCCACCTCAACACATCAAACCCCCACCAAGATTCGAACCCAAAACCTCTCTCCTGTGAAGCAGATATGTACTGCCTCCATTAGTTACAAAGGAGAACATATTTTTAAATGATTGTTGTATCTTTTGAATTGGATTGCATTTCTTATTTGACACAGGTGTGTTTAAGGTCACTTCAAAATAAACTGAGAAAAGGTAAGCAGTCATGGAATGTTGTATGTTTTTATTTTGTTTGTTTTTACAGAATCATTGAAAATATATCATATATATATATATATATA
>NW_017842060.1:9233351-9253271 GCF_001891065.2 Hippocampus comes | reverse complement strand
ACACACACACACACACACACAGACATACTTGTATAGACACAACTCCACTTCGGAGACAGCAAGAACCTGGCCACCACTTTACACTCTCTCCAAACAACCCAAAAGATGGAGCGTTTTTCCAGGCTTCCCAACAGTTGTACACTTTATGCTGACTAAGATATCTTTCACTTCGGGGTCAGTCTTGTCAAGGCCACCGGTGCAGTCAGTCAGTCAGAGTCCTGAGATTATAAAGCCGGCTACCGAGTCCTGCTGCCCCCCTTTAGCCTGGCAGACGTCTAATCAGGTTGCAAAGTAGCGGCGTCGTGCTCTCACGCTGAGTGAACCTCGAAAGGGGTTGAATTATAGACGTGGCCAGTTTCACGAGTGCGGAGAGAAATGAGTTGTCCGAGGTGGAAAATGCAAGGAGCCGCAGTAGTTCTTTGAGGGGTAATGGATGCTCGAAGGAAGGATGTGTTAACACATGACCGAGTGCTTTGGCTCGGTGAAGAAGACCGTCGAGGATCTGGCCTCATTAATTCAATACAACATAGAGATGTCGTTCAGCACTTGAAAAGGGGGCTTTTGAATGAGGTTAAAGTGGGGTTCAGACTGTGAATGTGGACCATCGTCACATTAGGAAGTAAGGCTTTGAAATCCAGCCTTCTTTCTTCTCACTGGCACTTTATATTATAATCACAGCGAGAAGTTGGCGTTTCGCGGCTTAAGCCGAGGGTGACCTTTTATTTATGTAGAAAGGATTGTTGTCTCAGTGAGCGAAAATCAACCTTCGCCTGGTTTGCCTCTGAGGCTCAAACATTTATCTCGAATTGCATAAATTAGCCGAATAAAGCACCAGTCATGGAAGTGCACATTCTTTCAGATATTCTTGATAAAGGTGATTTGGTGGAAATCAGCCCCTGGGATCTTTGTCAACGCATTGGACAGGTCCTGCAACCCTTGACTAACAAAAATAAAGCTTGACAAACATTGAGATAGGACTCTTTATCGTCTCATTGATTTATTTGATCTTTTCAAGCACACAACAATCGCACTGTGTTTTTTGCATCTGACATTTAAAGCAGCCAATTTTGTGTGTTTAGCATTTGTTTTTTAACTTAGTGAGTAGAATGAGAACAGTTTGCCCTTGACCAAAAAGCACTTATTACAAAAATGGTTAGCCTTTTTTCTGAATGCAAATGCACGACTCTTCTACAGAATACAGTCCAACCTCTGAGACCGAACATAAGCCATTTCCTGACGCTGATTGTCCGGACTTTCCCCTAGGAAAAAATGGTAATTGAATACTCCATTCCCCGGGCAAACTTTTATTCTCGATTAAACCTTCAATAACAACACAGGCTATGTTTTACGTTACAGTTCAACTGCTGTGAAAGTGTAAAAATAAGTTAACCGCTAGAGCAGTGAAAGTGCAGATCCTTTCAGAGCTCTTCGATAAGTGATTTTGTGGAAATCACCTCCAAGGTTCTTTGTCATCACGTTGGACTCAGCATCTCGAGTAACCCTTGAATAATAAAAACAAAACTCAGCAGTAGCACGGAGATTCGGCTCTTTAGTTTCTTATTGATTTGTTTATTGTTTTTCAGAACACAAAACTCACATTGCGCTTTTTGCATCTGCCATTCATAACAGTCAGTTGGTTGTGTGTGTTAAGTATTTTTTTAATTTACTTTTTTTTTTTTTGCCTAGTGAGTTTTAACAAGAATACTATGCCCTCACTGCAAAACAATAGCCTTTTTGTATGAATCTGAATACAGTAGAATGTTTCCGACCAAACACAACCCATTAATATCACGAATGTAAAAATAACAGAACCTTCTAAATAATGAATGCTAATAAGCTGTTGTGAACGTCAACATTTTGTGCCACTGCCTAACTGTCTATCCCAAATACAGTATGTACATTATATTAAAAATCTGTTTTGAAAATCAGTTTCGCAATTTTTTTCTGAGAGTAAAATACATTTGTTTTGAACGTAAAACATGATTCACAATTGGCTACCTCTTGCAAGATAGCTTCATTGACTTTTGATGTCTGATTTGAGACCTCTTCATCATCAGCACTACCTAGTTTATTACAGGCTATTCATGTATAATGCCCCCCTTAACATTCTGCCATTGGCTGACTTTCAGTTTCCGCATTTGTCACATCCAATTTGTGTCACGTCCAGTATCGTATCTATAGGCAGACTCAAAAGCTTGCCAGGCGATTAAAATTTACATGCAAGCCTTCCAGTCTGCGCGTTACTGGTTCAGAATGACGTTATGATCACGCAGCAGCATCGAGCGCATCCTAAATTCCGGACTCTGTCATGTGACGACAATGTGGAGCGAAGAAAAGAAGCAGAAGGAGAAGTGCAAAATGGAGCGTGACAAACTGCACTGCAGCAACTCTGACTTTACTCAAAGTTAATTTTGAGTTGTCACTCTTTGACGCACTCTCGTAGTACGTTGCGGTCAAGAGCTGTCACCAAATTATTGCGTCAGGGTGAGATTCTGGTCCAGGGTCAGGCCCCACCCAAAACATTTTACAGTTCCTGCGGTGAGAAAACATATGGAGGATGCAGGTCGCCCTAAATATGCTCGACAATATCTTGTGCTTGCTTCATGCTTCTTTATATTGAGTGAGTGTATACTCCACTATTCTGTCTCTTAATCCACCTCAACACATCAAACCCCCACCAAGATTCGAACCCAAAACCTCTCTCCTGTGAAGCAGATATGTACTGCCTCCATTAGTTACAAAGGAGAACATATTTTTAAATGATTGTTGTATCTTTTGAATTGGATTGCATTTCTTATTTGACACAGGTGTGTTTAAGGTCACTTCAAAATAAACTGAGAAAAGGTAAGCAGTCATGGAATGTTGTATGTTTTTATTTTGTTTGTTTTTACAGAATCATTGAAAATATATCATATATATATATATATATATATATATATATATATATATATATAAGAAAGCAACTTTCCGACCATACACTGACAGTAAAAAAACAACAAAAGTGAACTTGAATTGTTACTTTGCAATTTAAAAGTATAATTTACATTAACTGAGGGTATTTATTTTCCTCAGTATTTTCATGTGGGATTTATTTATTCTATTTAATTGTGTCTAAGTTCAGGTTACACTGGTTATTTTTCACTTTAAAAATATATTGTTTTGTTTTGATTGGATTTACTGAAGTTATGTTTCATTCTTTCCTATTTATGTTTTATTTCTTTTATTTAAGTCTTCTCCGACAATCCTTATTACAAAATAATAAAAGTATGCTCAAGGTCTCATAGCACAAGTGAAACATTGGATCGTGGCATACAGTACCTAATACACTGCATCACTTAGTTCAATTTCTGAATACATGTCACACGGGCACGTCACAAGGCGGTTTCCAAATGCCTACTTCACAGTGACCAAATTCACATCATCCGCAAGTGCAGATCTTCTCACAGTGCCTTATTATAAACATATTTTACGTGTGTCTCCTGCGCTGAATTTAAAAGGACTGAAAGGAGCCTCTTCCACTGGCTGGGATTCAAATTGGCTGTGTTCACTCCCACAATGGTGCAAACTCCCATTTTTAAACTACGCGCATCTATGAAAATACCAAAACAAACAAAACTTCATCCATGTGCACCGTTTGACGGCGCTTTGCGCCTGAGTTGCACTGGGCACGAAAACAGGACTCTTCACGTTTACAATTGTTAAAAATCGACACTACACACTAGGAATATGATGATGATGATGTACACAAAACTTATCAATATTGTCCTGTTACCATACTGATGACCTGATCATGTCAAGTGAATAAAAGCTGATCTCATCTCAAATGATCACTGATTACTTTGTAAACATAACTCCATGCCTCTCGGTGCTTCTCTGTCAATTAAGTCTGGTTAAAACGGAGTCATCAGCATTAGCTAAAAATGAGCTGAATTCCTGCCTACACGTTTATGTATGTATGTATGTATGTATGTATGTATGTATGTATGTATGTATGTATGTATGTATGTATAAGCGATAAGTGTATCTTAATGCAAAGGATTACCTTTGGGTTAAATGAGACCACAAGAACATATGACGATGAATCTCTTAATCAAATCACAAGGTGCTTCCATCACAGGATTTAATATTGTTGTATCACTCACCACATTCCTAACCAAATATTGTGTCGCATTAACAGCTCTGAAACAAACAAAGCCATTAGCCAATGAAGTGGAACGCTCTGAATGTGCACAACCATCATAATTTGCCGTTTCCCCCCCGACAAGCAGCTCCGTCTGCATTATGAAATACAACAAGTGAAATGGATTAGTGACCTAATTAAAGAAGGATGTTAAAACCAACAGGAGGAAGGAGCAATTCTTGATTACTGTACCTTACTTGTTTTTGTTTGCCTTTTCAGTGCATTGTCCGCTTATTTTACAGCGAGTGCTTCACATAGAGCACATCGCAAATGTGACCATTGCTCTTGCGGCCCATGACCAAAGAGGTGCGCTGACACACACCTTCACGGTGTGATAGGGCACAGACACTTGCCAAGCCTTGTCAGCATCGTGGACGTCAGCGATAAGCAGAACTCTTTCAGCAAAATAGGACATTTGCAATCATAAGAACCAAACCAGTAACTGAATCTGTTTCGAAAAGAATGGTGAGTACAATATCATCTCTCTATGTGTTTTGCCTAATTGTTGTTAGGGTGTTTTTTTTTTTTTTGTAATTATGAAACATCACCAAATAACCATAGATAGAATAATCGATTCTAAAAATATTTCATTGTGACAGCCCTCATTTTAGGGGCAGAAGCATTGCACAGTAATTATTAGAAAACAGACGAATGAAAGAAAGACTTTATGGCACCAGCTCACACACGAGGGACAGCCAATGATAATTGATGAGTTCATGAATTGTCCATGTGCCAGTTGCGCAAAAAGTATTGTTGTTGAATTATGACTTGGATCAATTGAGGCAAAATGGAGTCGAGATGCGCTCTATATTCAGTCTGAGCAGGTTTAGTTGTCAAGAAATGCTACAAGCAGTATCACTCGGCTCCATATGACACTGGCATGGAAACAGAAATTCAATTATGTTTAATGGAACAACGTTGAAAGTATTGTGTCCCCTTTCTCTCATTCCAGCTGATAACACTTGATTTTGAAGGGTTTTGATATGTATTGGTTTGAACACTTCTTTGATTAAAGCTCATTGGCTTAGCTTGATTACACATACATAGTTCTAATCTCAGGAAAATACAGTAGGTTTTTGTTCAAAGTAAGCAAATCATTATCGGCCTGCCTTGATATGAACAGATGACTGTAACGTATTATTGTATTTGATTTTGAAGAGAATTTCCCTTTTTTTTAGGGTGGGGGGGTACAGTGTGATTTGACATGATTTGAACTCTTCTCAAGGTGTTCGAATTTTGCACGGGAAGCACTGCAAGTGTGTTTAGTAGAAAAGGGACAAATGAAGGCAATGCACAGTGGAATAACTGACTGATCGCCATTCTCTGAATTTATAAAAATGAAATCAGCCCCGAATTGCACATTGATCTCTTGGGAAAATTTAGTAAGATGACATGCAAAATAGCGCACTGGAATTCAGGAATTACGGACAACTGAATGCAATGCACGGTGAGATCACTTTGACTTTAACAGATGTGCTGACGACAGATGTTTTAGTGATATTTATGTCATCCACAAACATAATGAAGTCCTCAGAGACGGACGCTTCAACAGATGCTGCCAAAATGGCATTCAAGCAAATCTACATCGTTACAAAAAAGACACTAAAGCTGCAGCATCTAAATCCAAAAAGGAATCCACAGCAGCCCGCACTGATCACCCCCCCCCACGCCCAGCGTTGCCCACCTGACACTTGTATTCCTTCTAAACTGTTGCAATGACAGATGAGTCAAGACATTGTCACCTACTCCAGCCTTCGCACTTGAATCCATGCCGCCTTTGTAACACCCGTAAAGAATTTGCACACAAAAGTCCAAGCTGAGAGTCATTTGGATGCTGAGTGTGAATCGCCAGTGACTCACATGGGTCAGTGCAAAAAAAAAAAAAAAAAAAACATCACACTCAAGCACACACTGAGGACAAATTTCCATTGAGGGTCATACAAGGGTGTTCTTTTGCTTTATCCACATTTTCTGACAGGAAGTGCTCCTGATAACGCATCAACAATAAGGCATATGAATGTGTGTTTCGGGCTGATAATAAAGAGCACCTAAACAGGAAAACACAGTGCCACCTTTCGCACTTTTCATCAAGGTCATTTACGACCCAGGGCGCCTCAATAAATAAGAGCAATAGCTTTCACTCATGAATCCGCATGATTGACATCTCCCTATGTACACTGGCCTGCTGCTTGCTGCTTTGATTACAGAGTAACTGCATTGACTCGGGATCTTAAGACTTGCGTGTACACCAAAAAAACAAAAAACAAACTTACAGTATTGCATTCCAGTCTAGCAAAATGACAGTAGGCTAACATTGAAGAAATGCTGAGAAGATGAAGACTGCCTGTCATCCATCACGGCACAGAGCAGTGCATATGCGCCTTGCTGTGAGACAGACACATGCGGAACAGAATAACAATGTGCTGGTTCCATCCTCCACCGGAATACTGTAATTTGATTACATTGCTTAGTTTTTTAGCATGGTGGTATCATCATCACGCCCATGCAGCCACACAAGCTATTGGATGTGTACACCATATAAATCCTTTACATTACATTACCCTCGACACCCCACCCCCCCCATCCAATGGGACCGGTCAAGTGTTGCCTTACAGGCCACATTCCCATGAGCAAGTCAGGGTTGCCATGCCATTCGCACGGAGAGCCGCACACAGGTTGATAATGAACAGCCGCATATTGAAAGGAAGAAATGAGAAGCTTACCGTCTCACCAGTAGGAGCACATTCATATACATCCAGTGCACACTAGAAGCGAAATTAAGCCCTCTCTTCTCCAGTCCTTGGATGCAAATAGGTGAGAAATGACTGCGCTTTAGTCTGGAGTATTTTCTATTAAAATAAGAGTAATATTTCAAAGAAAACGTTGGGATTGTTCTTTTTTTTTTTTTTCAAAGCAGCGGTAAGGTAGCGTGCTTGGTATCCCACGGCACGCGAGAGGATAGACCGATGGAAGTCCGCTGGAGTGTGCAGGAGAAGGAGGATAGAGGCGTATTTCTTTCCGCCTGTCTCCTCCCGTCCTTCCTCTCTCTCTCTCTCTCTCTCTTTCTCTCTCTCTCTCTCGCTCTCTCTCGCTGTCTCTCTCTCCTGTATCCCTCGTTATCTTCGTCAGACGCCTTTATCGCCTTCACTGACTTTTCTCCACCAGCGCCAAAAGAGCGCGCTCAACTCACTTTGCGGAGGGTCAGCGATGACAAACCAGTTTTGTTTTGGTTTTTTTTTTGTTTTTTTCGGAGTAGCCAAGTGGACGCTGGGTGGATGAGAGCGCCTAGCCAGGCGACATGAGGTTTGTGTGGCAAGGCGGGCGGGGGTGAGCTCGAGGATGGATGGGTGGCTTGTTTTAGGAAGGGTGGGGAGGTGCTGATGATTTCTGCCAAGGGGATGCACACTGAAAGAAAGAGCCAGAAGGGAAGAGCGACGCGATCAAGTGGGCTATCTGGTGGAAAACGCGGAACTGGATCCGACTCCGAGATGTCTTGAGCTAGGGCTCCACCTACCGTGTGTAAACACACAAACACACAGGGAAGCGCTTGGAACGTGAGCAGAAACCGAATCTTCATCTCCCCAGAACTCGAATTATGACATTTTTAAAGAAATTTTGTTCGTTTATGTAGTGCCCGGTTTACACACACGCACACACACACGCACACGCACACAAACGAACACGCGCACACACATACGCACTCACACACGCGCACACACGCGCAAACTCATATCTCTAAAATACGTGCTGTTGTTGTGCTACCAAGGTCAATCTAACAATTATTCAACAAAAAAGAAGCTGTGTCGTAATGTGTAAGATTTATTCTATTGTACTATTAACTTCTTGGATGAATTGTACTTCTCCGAGTATTTTTTATGCAATATAATTTTCACTTTTAATTGAGTTCTTCTGTTAAAAATATAACCACATCTTTATTATGTTATACTGAGCTCCTTTGCCCTCGCCTGTTTTATGTTTAAAAAAAAAATTAAATCGATGTATTACTGTTTGTGCTATTTGTTTGTTTTGGTTTGACAGAGAAACGTTTGCCTTCTGACTCCATTTCACCAACCAAATGTAGTCAAGTGCACATGTTTCAGTTTCTGTGGCAACTCTCACGGTCAAATGTCCAAAGAGGAACTGCCCTGCGCTGTCATCTATGTCTGCCTAAAAACATTGACGTTTCAGTCTGCAAGAACTCCACATTCCGAAAAAAAGACGTCGAGGTTTTCACTTAGTCTAAGACTATTTATTATTTTTCTTTGTTTTATTCTTATTTTTATTTTCATTAAAGTGATATTGTGCAATCATCGAATTTGCACATTCGCATTTTATATACCTTTTGTCAATTTCACTTTCATCACCTTATTTCAGAAAATAATAAATCAGAAATTACTTATTAATCTCGTTTTTTTTTCATTGAATACTACGCCCAAAATATTGAAACAGCTCTTGTCTGTGGTGTGCAAGTGTACGTAACGTCGTGTCCGGTGAGTGACAGAGACTCTGGAGAGGATCAGTGGCCGACATGCGCACTGGCGTCCTGTCAAGCAAGGCTGCAAAATAAAACACAGTTTGTTTCTTTGATAGCAGGTCTTGTGCCATTGCATTGTAATCATCACTTGTTGTTTATGGAAACTTTGGTGTTTAGTGTATTTTTCTGTCGTCTCACGGCGAACTGGACAACGCGGTGAACGTCCACAGTACATCCGGCACCTGTTGCTCTCCCCCCGGCGTGTATCCATGGATCTTTCCGGATCGTCCATGATGACCGTCTGCTCGTCACGGTAATGGATGGAACTAGATGCTGTCTGTATATGTCATGTCAAATTAATAGCTAACGCGCATATTTAATTAGTGGAAATGATGTTCATATTGACGTTGTCTAGTCTGCATCGCCTTATTAAGAGAAAATAAGTTCGAAATAAGCCGTGAAGGACATTCAGGCTGCGACGTACCTGTCCGTTGCCCCTTAATTAGCACTTCAATGAGACGTTGTCATTGCCAACTGAAACCATTTGTGCAGTTTCCACTCAACGGACACTTCATTAGGTACACGCACATTCAAATACAAATACAAGAGCTCCATCACAAATTCTGGCTTTATGAAGATGGTAATACAGTACTGCACAACATCTGCTTGCTGGGAGAAGTGTTAATTTAGTTTATTCTGTTGATTACAAATGTTTCCAACAACCGATTCACAAAAAATCGATCACACAATTGAGTTCTAAAACAATCATAATAAATAATTGCGGTGTCCGGACTGAGTGTGATTGCCGACATATTAGGTGGCATTGTACAAGTGACCAGCGACTGTATAATTACATACAGTCGACTGATGTAGAGGCAGTATGTCGCAGTTAATTACCATCGGGGGTTGGTAAACCCTTTTGGAGATTTAAATCCTGCTAAAGAGCATTAGTTGACAAGCCATTCGCTCGTTAAAAAAATGGCAAGGGAAATGAAGTGTGTTGTTGAACAGATGTGGAACGCATATTGGATGCATTTCTTTATGATGGGAAGATGGTTCCGTGTGCATTTGCGATAAATTGTTCTAAGATACTTCCAAAGTATGCTGGCACCTTTCGCACATATGTATTTATTTTTCTTAGGCGTTGAAATCATCAGTGTCAGAAAGAAAATGACATTTAACTGAGACGGGAGGTCACCAAGAAAGTGCTCAACCAAGCAAATCTATGATGGAGATCATGGGTAAGTACATTAAAGACTTCTAGACCAGACACACATACTCCATATATAAAGGCTTAGAGGTGACGCAAGGTTACAATAGTGAAGAGTTCCACATACAGTTTCTCTAGGCTCATAGTAAAGATGCTCACAACTTTGTTGGAAAGAGTTTACAGCGTCTTAGCCCTCTGCCATGTGCAATTACTGAATTGGTTGCTCCTGCTCATTAGCTACTTCTTTACTGAATACAGCAGGGACATTTGACCCCGGGCAACCTTTCAGGGTTTTGCAACCAACCCAGACATCCACCACCAACAACACTGTCACTGGTGCTCACAGCTGCAAGTAAATCTCATTGGATTTTACCCAATTTTCTCATATCTGAATTTCTGTCTGTCATTTGATTAGGGCAGCTCACAGAATTAAAAAAGCAATTCGCAAAGGAAATAAATCAAGTTGAAACAATACCTTCCAGAGTCACACTGTCTCCTTCTATACATTAACTTTACTACATTTATGTTTTATTAAAATTTCAGCTTTTTTTGATGCCTGTTTACTGTACGTGTAAAACTCAGTTAACCACTGTAATATGGGCAGAGTCACACTGTCTCCTTCTATACATTAACTTTATTACATATATGTTTTATTAAAATTTCAGCTTTTTTGATGCCTGTTTACTGTAAGTGTAAAACTCAGTTAACCACTGTAATATGGATATACCCCAAAGTAAAGCATTCTTTCAACACATATTTAGCAAAAGTCGAATGAGGACCGTACGATGCGTAAGTGTCAACATATATAGTTTTTATTATCGTACAGTATATCATCAGTGTAAAAAAAATACACTCACTCATGTAATGATCATTATTAAAACAATGCATCAATCTAGCTCTATATAACAAGTGAAAGCACTAAAAGCAAATACTTTGCCGGCTGGCACACTTCTCTTGACATATGGAGTAAGTGTAGCGAAACGACTACAAAAACTCAAAGAAAAAGCACGACACGTGCAAAGAATATACCGTTTCATGGTCGCCTGTAGTACGTTAGTCTCACAACTTGAATGAAAGTGAAACTGATAACGTTCAACCTGTTGAGGCTCCTTTTTCTTGATCATTTTGGTCAGTGTCACAATTCTACGTTTGCAGCGTTTCAATTTCAAGGTTCCGCCGTATAACACTGACAAAGGGACAAGCTTCCATTTATGCGACCAGAATATGCTCAATATGAGTATTAAGGACACACCACACAGCCCTAGGGACGAATGCAAAGTCATCCAGGAGAAACCTTGTCGCTGAATGACAGACAAATTATTGATGTACAATTTCTGTGCAGATACTCAGCGTGCCTTGGAGGCTGTGGAGCGACTTCAAGCCAAGCTGAAAGAGCGAGGGGAGGGCCCCGCTCAGGAGAAACTCAGCCTGCTGAAAACCGTCCTACGGAGCCCCCTCTTCCTTCATATTCTCAGTTTACAGAAGGCTCAGCGGAAGCCCCCAGCCAAGGTACGGCGTGAGCTCAAGTGTGTGTGGGTGTTTGGTGTACATTGAATGGTGAAGAAGGAGCTGGAATCGTTCCCAAAATACTGAATGCAGGAAGCAAACCGGATGAGTAATCAGCTTACCTTGGCTTAGCGCTAAAGCCTGAAGACAGAGAGAGGGACTGAGAAGGAGGGGTGAAGGAAGAATTGGTTGTACAGTATGTAATGTCAAGGAGTTGGCAATAATCATTTCTAAGTTTTGGTCCAATTGTTGTTTGTGTGTGGGTTGTGGCCTTGGTGCAAGTGGTACTTGAAAATCGTTTTTTACACCCATTTGCATCCCACATACTAGCTTGTAGCATGTGAAAGAACAAGACATCATCAAGGTTATTTTGCCTGGCAGGGAATCAAGCTTTGGTAAGTGTGATTAAGCCTTGATAGACTAACTCTATAAGACCAACACAAGCATCATTACATGAGAGGAGTAGCATGATGCGTCTCCCTATTGCAGTGGCCCCCATCGAGTGGTCAAGTCGGAATTCAAAGTTTGAACTTCCTTGTGCAAAATAATGCAAACAAAAAATAGTACAGCTGCACAAGGTTTTCTGTTTATTTTTCCATCACTGATTCAAAATATCTGTTTCAATGGATTAATTAGCCTTTACCGACATATATCAATATGTATATATATACATATCAATCTATCCTTTTTTTATTATGGGTCAGTGCAGCACAAAAGGTTCTAGGTTTCATGCATGTAAAACCACACAAATTATCTCGACGGAATAATTTCCCCTCCTATGCTTTATCCTGACTATAAGGACTGCACTTGTCCTATTTCTCTCTGTCTTTGTATGTGCTTTCGACAGTTAATGTCTCCACTTTCACCATCCCCTTATCGCCCCATCCATTCCCCTCTCGATGTTTCCCCTTCTCCCTTGCATCAATCAATCCATTTCTCATTTATCTGTTCTTTCCCTATCACCCGTTACCTTCCTCAATAATCCGTATTTTGCCCTCCTCTTTGCAAACCTCCCTGTATGCTTCAATCCTTCCAGGGGAAGGGACTTTCCAAATCACTGTCCATGAACTGTGGCAAGTGCACGGGTGTGGCGATGGACGCCACGACACTCAGCCACAGCGACTCCTACACATGGGCAATAGAGAACCAAAGACCCAGCAGGTCGCTCCACAGGGACGGGAGCGTTTCCTCCCTGGACTCGCAAGATATCTCCTTCTCAGACATCTACCCAGACAACTGCGCACACACTGAATCCCAGGTAAGTCAAATTTGAGTCATAAGAAGGAGATTATTCCTCGTAATGGGAGCAAGTGACTCCCGAGGCGCTCGCTCAATGACAAGACGCAACGCATTGCCTATCAAAAATGTCCATTTGTGAGAGAATATCGCTTCAAATGACATCAGCATCGCTGGGTATAAAATTGTGTGATGCTTGCTCGGCTTACTTGCTGTCACTTCAGGTTTCTTTGTCATTTCTTTTAGTACTGCACACCACCTCGGATATCCAGAACCATGTCTATGGGGAGGAATCTGGCAGCAATTGCGCATGAGGTAAACAAGACTCTCTGTCTCTCTTTCTCTGAATCCCTTTTTAGAAGCGTCACCTGGAGATCATAGAACTGACCAATGATGGGAAGGGGCTTGGCTTTGGCATCATAGGAGGACGGAGCACAGGAGTCATGGTCAAGACCATACTGCCCGGTGGAGCAGCTGGACAGGTAATTTGAAAATTATTTATTATTTATGTTTGAATTGGCCAGCTGTGTTGGGACATAACAACATCAGTGTTACAATCCAGTATAGGTCAGTGTAGGTTTTCAGTCATAGCACAAAATCACAAAAGTAGAATGAAAGACAACTTGACTTATCGGTTGCCTTCCGTCCTCAATCGTTGTTTATAAGTGCCGACAAATGTTTTATGACTCTCATTTACCAGCAACAATTACCACACAGAAGTTCCTCAATGTTTTCCATAAAATCCAGGAAACTGTTTTGCACTATGAAGTTTTCCAGAAATTGTGTCATAAAAATATATTTCAAATTCAAAGTAAAAGTTTTCCCCACGAATTAATCCCCCTGAAGTCTAACCGATGTTACCAGCCTTTTCTGCAACGTCGTCATACATTGCTGGAAGGATTCTTACGGGATCCTCCACAGCTTCTTTGTCATCTTCATCCTTATCTTCACTTTGACGATCCCTTAAGCTTGGTTCAAAGGGGAAAAAAAAAAATCATACTGATACAGGTTCGGTGTGTAGGGATGGTTTCTCGAGCACGGCCATGTTTTTATTTTTCAGCTAGGAACTGCGGGATGCTCTGGCATTTTGAGCAGGTGCGTTGTCATGGTGAAGCAGCCACAAGTTGTCTCCTCACCTTTTAAGCCTACAGAACAAAGTCAACGCCACAGGATTTTTTATTTTTTTATTTTTTTTGTCGACGTTCTAGTTGATTGTCTGGCTTTATGGCAAGAACTTGTGGTGGACGATCGACCGAAAAGTATGCGATCCACATTGCCTTTAACGATGGACTGTAGCTGTTTTGATTTCTCTGACTTTGGCGACATTGTCTCTTCCAAATAAGTCTTGAACATTTGATGTTGGGCTTGTCTTCAAAAAAAATAGGAACCAGTCACCCGTTACCTTCCTCAATAATCCGTATTTTGCCCTCCTCTTTGCAAACCTCCCTGTATGCTTCAATCCTTCCAGGGGAAGGGACTTTCCAAATCACTGTCCATGAACTGTGGCAAGTGCACGGGTGTGGCGATGGACGCCACGACACTCAGCCACAGCGACTCCTACACATGGGCAATAGAGAACCAAAGACCCAGCAGGTCGCTCCACAGGGACGGGAGCGTTTCCTCCCTGGACTCGCAAGATATCTCCTTCTCAGACATCTACCCAGACAACTGCGCACACACTGAATCCCAGGTAAGTCAAATTTGAGTCATAAGAAGGAGATTATTCCTCGTAATGGGAGCAAGTGACTCCCGAGGCGCTCGCTCAATGACAAGACGCAATGCATTGCCTATCAAAAATGTCCATTTGTGAGAGAATATCGCTTCAAATGACATCAGCATCGCTGGGTATAAAATTGTGTGATGCTTGCTCGGCTTACTTGCTGTCACTTTAGGTTTCTTTGTCATTTCTTTTAGTACTGCACACCACCTCGGATATCCAGAACCATGTCTATGGGGAGGAATCTGGCAGCAATTGCGCATGAGGTAAACAAGACTCTCTGTCTCTCTTTCTCTGAATCCCTATAATTTTTTTTTTTTTTTTAGAAGCGTCACCTGGAGATCATAGAACTGACCAATGATGGGAAGGGGCTTGGCTTTGGCATCATAGGAGGACGGAGCACAGGAGTCATGGTCAAGACCATACTGCCCGGTGGAGCAGCTGGACAGGTAATTTGAAAATTATTTATTATTTATGTTTGAATTGGCCAGCTGTGTTGGGACATAACAACATCAGTGTTACAATCCAGTATAGGTCAGTGTAGGTTTTCAGTCATAGCACAAAATCACAAAAGTAGAATGAAAGACAACTTGACTTATCGGTTGCCTTCCGTCCTCAATCGTTGTTTATAAGTGCCGACAAATGTTTTATGACTCTCATTTACCAGCAACAATTACCACACAGAAGTTCCTCAATGTTTTCCATAAAATCCAGGAAACTGTTTTGCACTATGAAGTTTTCCAGAAATTGTGTCATAAAAATATATTTCAAATTCAAAGTAAAAGTTTTCCCCACGAATTAATCCCCCTGAAGTCTAACCGATGTTACCAGCCTTTTCTGCAACGTCGTCATACATTGCTGGAAGGATTCTTACGGGATCCTCCACAGCTTCTTTGTCATCTTCATCCTTATCTTCACTTTGACGATCCCTTAAGCTTGGTTCAAAGGGGAAAAAAAAAATCATACTGATACAGGTTCGGTGTGTAGGGATGGTTTCTCGAGCACGGCCATGTTTTTATTTTTCAGCTAGGAACTGCGGGATGCTCTGGCATTTTGAGCAGGTGCGTTGTCATGGTGAAGCAGCCACAAGTTGTCTCCTCACCTTTTAAGCCTACAGAACAAAGTCAACGCCACAGGATTTTTTATTTTTTTATTTTTTTTGTCGACGTTCTAGTTGATTGTCTGGCTTTATGGCAAGAACTTGTGGTGGACGATCGACCGAAAAGTATGCGATCCACATTGCCTTTAACGATGGACTGTAGCTGTTTTGATTTCTCTGACTTTGGCGACATTGTCTCTTCCAAATAAGTCTTGAACATTTGATGTTGGGCTTGTCTTCAAAAAAAATAGGAACCAGGTAAGCAACGAGTGATCAGGTACGCATGATGTGAAAGAGGAGACTCGCAATGTAAATTCTCGATGCTGTAGTTGAAATATGGTTTGTGCATCTACGAGACAGAATGGGACGTGGAAACTCACCAATGGAAGAAATAAAAAGTTTAAAAAGCCGATAAGACAGCAAGTGAAATTACCATACTTTTGCTTCTATTCTGTGCAGCCAAGCTAATTGGTGGGAGCCCCACCATTTTCTTTTCCCGTAAAAGACTCACTAAAACAGTTTCCATGCTGTGGGGTGACAGTGCTAAGTGCTGTCCCGCTGTGCCAGTAAAAAGCCTCTAAAGCTCACCAATTAAGACCAGGCAAATGAATGTAAGGTTTTGATGTAGCCAGTTACGATGTCGTTCGTGCTAATTTAAACCACCTTTCCGCCGCTTCCCCCTTCTCTTTGAATACAGCGGTTTTCTCACCTAATGTTCATTGTTACCCAAATGAACTAGAGCACACTGGCACCTTCAATGAATTAAAATAAAAATGTCTTGTGATTACATTTTGCCACCCCAAGGATAAACGTTTGCACAGTGGGGATCAAATCTTGCGCATTGGAGACACCGATCTGGCTGGCATGAACAGCGAGCAGGTGGCGCAGGTGAGATGATGGATGGATGGATGGATGGATGGATGGATGGATGGATGGATGGATGGATGGATGGATGGACAGACAGACACATTCATATTCATTGCCCATTTCCTGGCCCAGGTGCTTCGAAATGCTGGTAGCAAGGTAAAACTACTCATCGCCAGGGATATCAACAAGGACAGCCTTTCCTCTCCTGTCCTTAGCCAGGAGTCCTTGGATGGTGAGGTAGGTTTATCCTACAATTTACTCAATATAAAATTTAAAAAAAAGTCTGCCCCCAGACAACAATACCAAGGTTTGATTGCGTAAGGCTCTAAGCAATGTCTTTTTTAATGTGTTTCTAGTTTGCAAGTATTCGGGAGAGCTTTTTCTTGTATTTTGATGACTTCATTTCCATTTCTCGGTGGAGACAACAACAATTTTGGGAAATTTAAGGATGATATACGCACGCCAGTGGTTGAATTCCTGTCATCTAACGTTCAGCCTTGTTCGACTTTCACTGGTGTGTACTTATTTGGCAGGAGCGAGCATTTTGTCATGAGAGGCGCAAAATTTGAGCAACAGCACGTATTATATGATACAGAACATTTCATTAAAATTCACTGCACAATAATGAATATATTGTTATGACAATACGTCTCAAATGATGTCAAAACCGTGCACTATGATTCTTGTCAAATTATTCCTAATAGGTGGGTGTTTCTGTGTTGCTTCTCACCAGCTCTTCGACCTGAATGATGACTATGAGTTCAGTGTGCAGTTCACGAAAAACAGCTGGGGGCTAGGATTCACCATCTCCAGCTATGTAGGCGATCTAAACTCAAGTAATAAAAGATGTTTCCGATTTGAATATCAAAACACAAATACATCGCACAACCAAAAAGAAGGTGTTGTGTTGAGTATTTTATTGATTTATTTATTTATTTATTTATTTATTTATTATCCTCCACAGTATATAGTGCGGGTGTGACAGTGAAGAGCATTTTGAAGGGCAGCAGTGTTGACCAAGATGGGCAGATTCACATTGGGGATATCATCCTGTCCGTAAGTTTGAAAAAAAAAAAACATTTTAACCACTGGGATTGAGAAGTGATGTTTCACTTATAAACAATGACACTTGTACCTCTTCAATAGTTTGAGATTAGTTCCTTCTCTTATTTCTTTGTCTGTCATAACAAAGAATGAAAGAAATTAAATCGCTAGAACCTTTTGATGCTCCAGGTTTCAGAGATTTAATCCTGTCCTTAGCCAGGAGTCCTTGGATGGTGAGGTAGGTTTATCCTACAATTTACTCAATATAAAATTTAAAAAAAAGTCTGCCCCCAGACAACAATACCAAGGTTTGATTGCGTAAGGCTCTAAGCAATGTCTTTTTTAATGTGTTTCTAGTTTGCAAGTATTCGGGAGAGCTTTTTCTTGTATTTTGATGACTTCATTTCCATTTCTCGGTGGAGACAACAACAATTTTGGGAAATTTAAGGATGATATACGCACGCCAGTGGTTGAATTCCTGTCATCTAACGTTCAGCCTTGTTCGACTTTCACTGGTGTGTACTTATTTGGCAGGAGCGAGCATTTTGTCATGAGAGGCGCAAAATTTGAGCAACAGCACGTATTATATGATACAGAACATTTCATTAAAATTCACTGCACAATAATGAATATATTGTTATGACAATACGTCTCAAATGATGTCAAAACCGTGCACTATGATTCTTGTCAAATTATTCCTAATAGGTGGGTGTTTCTGTGTTGCTTCTCACCAGCTCTTCGACCTGAATGATGACTATGAGTTCAGTGTGCAGTTCACGAAAAACAGCTGGGGGCTAGGATTCACCATCTCCAGCTATGTAGGCGATCTAAACTCAAGTAATAAAAGATGTTTCCGATTTGAATATCAAAACACAAATACATCGCACAACCAAAAAGAAGGTGTAGTGTTGAGTTTTTTATTTATTTATTTTTATTTATTATCCTCCTCAGTATATAGTGCGGGTGTGACAGTGAAGAGCATTTTGAAGGGCAGCAGTGTCGACCAAGATGGGCAGATTCACATTGGAGATATCATCCTGTCCGTAAGTTTGAAAAAAAAACACCATTTTAACCACTGGGAGGATTGAGAACTGATGTTTCATTTATAAACAATGACGCTTGTACCTCTTCAGTAGTTTTAGATTAGTTCCTTCTCTTATTTCTTTGTCTGTCATAACAAAGAATGAAAGAAATTAAATTGCTAGAACCTTTTGATGCTCCAGGTTTCAGAGATTTAAGGTTTTCCATTTGTAAAGCATCACTATATGACATGGATTGAGAACCACATCCTGTGGTATGTAATGACCCAAAGGAAAAAATGGAGTTGTATGCATGCAACATGGGAAGACTAACACATATTTTTGGAAATAGGGAGTTCACGCTAATGTACGTATGTACCCATATTCTGCGTTGAAAGCTAGCCGTTTGTACCTTCAAGGTCAATGTCTGCTCCCAAACTGCAACAGCAAAAAAAAAGCACTGCTATTGAAGCCCACTAAAGTCCAATGGTACATGTTATGATCTGACTAGCTTGGAGAAAAACAGCAGTGTCGTAGCCCTAATTGTCACATCTGTGTATCGCAAGCCTGTTTCTGATGCTCATGTGACCCTCCATGAGCAAAAATATATTTTCAATATATATTTGCAGAGAACATTTTGTACCACTACAAATTGTTTTGTTTTATTTATTTTTTGCTCGAAGATTGCATGCAGAGGAAGCAAAAAAAAAGTCTGGGAATCACAATAAACATCTCAAACAAGAAGCTGTCATGGTACGCAAAAGTATCCAAGCTCAAATCCACTTGTTTATTTATTTTAATGTCCTGGAACAGCCAGTGGAAGGTTCGCACAAAGTCACAAGTTTAGGTCGGTTCTTGTTACAGACCAGAATAACAGCAGTGCAGATAAGCTGGAGCCTTAAAGGGGATATGTTCTGGGAAATGGACTTTTCAACTGTTTGCGTCCAAATAATTAGGTCTCTGGCGTGCCTGCTCACCCATCAAGTGTGAAATTAAACAACCAAGTAAGTCTTTCGTTAGCTGCCATTTCCTAAAAATGTGTCCTGACCTTGAATAAATAGTGTTGTCACAATAATTAAATTAGCTAGCGGTGGCTTCCCCCAAGCGCAATTCATTTGCACTATGTGTGCGGAAAGGTGAGCCTGGAAGGAATCTCAGACTCTCCAGAAGTTTCCAATAACATCACTAAAAACGAGTCGCTTTATATGTAATCCAGTCACCAGAGGGGTCGGAAAAGTTGCTGCACTGTATTTAATTGTCAAAACTGAATAGCCCTACCTCTGACTCACTGGTTGTCTTGGTAACAAATGTATTCGAGAGGTTTGCCTCCTCCCAAAAATAGATTGATTTAAGTATGACTGGTGGATTTTTAACTGTGCTTAGGTTCTTTTTTTCTTTTTGCAAACGATGGAAGAATGTCATAGACTTTTAGATTTTGTAGGTGGTCACTTTATGTGTTCAGTTTTGCTTTATTTTATAAGACAATCTAAATCAAACGCATATCTGACATGCGCCTTCGTATTACGCTTTCATCATGACAGTGAAGTCAAGTCTGAGTGTTTTTTTTA
>NW_017842060.1:9204815-9224103 GCF_001891065.2 Hippocampus comes | reverse complement strand
ATTGCAGAGCACATTTTGTACCGCTACACATTGCTTTGTTTTATTTTGTTTTTGCTTGAAGATTGCAGCAAAAGAAGCAAAAAAGTCTGGGAATCACAATAAACATCTCAAACAAGTAGCTATCATGATACACAAAAGT
Organism: Hippocampus comes; assembly: GCF_001891065.2. Lineage (NCBI taxonomy): Eukaryota > Metazoa > Chordata > Actinopteri > Syngnathiformes > Syngnathidae > Hippocampus > Hippocampus comes. Next base: position 9,223,964 of record NW_017842060.1, on the reverse strand, counting down.
ATCCAAGCTCAAATCCACTTGTTTATTTATTTTAATGTCGTGGAACAGCCAGTGGAAGGTTCGCACAAAGTCACAAGTTTAGGTCGGTTCTTGTTACAGACCAGAATAACAGCAGTGCAGATAAGCTGGAGCCTTAAAGGGGATATGTTCTGGGAAATGGACTTTTCAACTGTTTGCGTCCAAATAATTAGGTCTCTGGCGTGCCTGCTCACCCATCAAGTGTGAAATTAAACAACCAAGTAAGTCTTTCGTTAGCTGCCATTTCCTAAAAATGTGTCCTGACCTTGAATAAATAGTGTTGTCACAATAATTAAATTAGCTAGCGGTGGCTTCCCCCAAGCGCAATTCATTTGCACTATGTGTGCGGAAAGGTGAGCCTGGAAGGAATCTCAGACTCTCCAGAAGTTTCCAATAACATCACTAAAAACGAGTCGCTTTATATGTAATCCAGTCACCAGAGGGGTCGGAAAAGTTGCTGCACTGTATTTAATTGTCAAAACTGAATAGCCCTACCTCTGACTCACTGGTTGTCTTGGTAACAAATGTATTCGAGAGGTTTGCCTCCTCCCAAAAATAGATTGATTTAAGTATGACTGGTGGATTTTTAACTGTGCTTAGGTTCTTTTTTTCTTTTTGCAAACGATGGAAGAATGTCATAGACTTTTAGATTTTGTAGGTGGTCACTTTATGTGTTCAGTTTTGCTTTATTTTATAAGACAATCTAAATCAAACGCATATCTGACATGCGCCTTCGTATTACGCTTTCATCATGACAGTGAAGTCAAGTCTGAGTGTTTTTTTTTATTGTTTTGATAGTTTATTATCCATAGGTAAGCTATTTTTACTCACTGACTCTTTCTTAAAACCGGGTTGTCCAAATCAATCACAATTTTATAATGGCAACAGTTTGACCCTGAAATGGACTCTATTCTATTTCCTGCTCTTGACTCTTTCTTCCTCTCTGTCACCCTCGCTTCTGTCCGTCCCTTCCCCAGGTGGATGGGGTGAGCCTGCAGGGCTGCAGTGAGCAGCGTGCAATGGAGGTGCTGAGGCGGACGGGTCCTGTAGTCAGACTGAGGCTGCTGAGGAAGGCTGTCTGCCTTCGTCACATCTTGCCCCCGGTGCCTCCACTGCAGCCTCTCCGTCACTCCCACAGCTTCAACGAGGGCAATCCTTACAGAGTGGGACTGAACAAGATTTATGAGACAGGTGATATGTGGAAAAAGCATCACAGACTCGGTGTATCTTTCACAGTATCGATTTGATCCGATGGCGAAGCACACCCACAGGCCCTACATGCATTCTCTAAATATTCCTCGGTGCCTTTTAAGCTTATGAGCTTCAGTGAACAAAAAAATACCACTTGTTATTGTTGAACCTGTAAGCTTATATTGACATTCTGTACAAATGCTATCTTTGCTCAGGTAATAATACTCAGTTTTGACAGACCCGGTCAGGGCGATATTTGTATATCCAGAACATGTGATACAGCACTTGCAGAACATCTCATTAAATTGTATGGGTGCCTAATGAGTATACATTTGAGTTTATTTGTTGCGTGTTTACATGCATGGTTGTTGAAATCCGTGCTCCCTTCCAGGAATATGCTCGCTGCGTGAAATCTCCCGGCGTGCAGCATACGCCAACAGACGACCCCGACATGATTCAAGAAACGGTAAGCTCTCGCTTCCCTTCCGCTGCACTGCAGTCTGCAAAGTGGATGATGAGACTCGCTCTGATACTCTTAAGTAGGCTTGTGGAAGGCGATGTGGCGGCGAAGCATGCTCTTTGATGAGAGTCTATTTATAGTCTTGTGCAATCATGTGTTTATCCAACTCATTCTGCTCCTTCCAGATGATTTGCCTCTCAGCCTGCCTGCCTACACGGCTTTATTTAGACAGCGATCTTCGGGTTTGATTGGGGAGCTCTGTTCAATAGGCCTTGATTGCTGTGAGGCATTCAAAGATCAAGTACAAGAAAATATTTGTTTGCCAAGAAATCTGATAGCGGGTGTGATAATGCACACTTCAATGGCTTTTGTGTCGAGACATCATGCAGTGCCCCCAGGGTCAGATGTTTGTCTTCTCTGTATTGAACAGTAGAGATAATGACTGAACACTTTCTCTCCTAGCCCAATGTGAATACTGGCAGGTGGTATATTAACATATTAAACTGTGTTAAATGCGGACATGCGTTTCTGATCCCAGGAGTGCAACTGACACCGGCAGAGGAAGAAGACCTCAGGATGAGGTGGCAACGTGCCGTTGGACCGAGCTATGAAGTCATTGTACGTCTCTTTACAACTTGAAGCGCATTGCATTCCATTTTATTCGGTATACGATTCGTACATTACCACGTGCACATTTCAGTGCTACGTGGTTTTTTTTTTGACCACTTATTTTGGCTGATATGATGTCCTTGTTTTGTCTTGTGTTTTTACTTGTACTAGTAGCTATGAAACAGAATTTTGGCGAGCCTCAAGAACTGTATGATGTTGACAACCGCTGTGTAATCCTTTGGGCATTCTCCTGTATATTTACAGTATTGTCTACATTATGATGATAAAGTCAGCAGTCTCCACAATTTGACTGAATGTGTTGCCTTAGGAATGATGGAATAGATATGAGGAAAATTGTGACAGCTTCACTCACATTAAAAAAAAAAAAGAAAAAAAAAGTATAAGCTACCCAGTGTTGGCCAATGTTCAATTTTTTTGTAATGCCGTTTTAGGTTTGTCAACTGGAGCGCTTCAGTGAGACAAGTGGCTTCGGCATCAGCCTGGAGGCTCGGGCCGGGCATCATTACCTGTGCTCCGTTTTACCCGAGGGCCCCATTGGACAATGTGGCAAGATCTTCACTGGGGATCAGATACTCGAGGTGAGGAACTTGAATTTGTAAAAAAAATGAACAGTTCTTAACTGTCCTACTGGACCAAGAAATGTTTACACCTTTTAGAAAATGGATGGATGGATTCATTCTTAGCTCGCCTGGATACATGCAGGCAGTGCACGGAGGAAGAAAACACGGTCAAGGCCAATGAAAGTCATCAGCCTCAAACTGAGTCGGGATGTGTTTCTCTCAGAGTTCATGACATTAGCATTGCAAGGTTATTTATTTCTTTATTTGTGATTACTATGAACAGGGGGCCAAGTGGTAATAAGAAGGTGGGTGTGAGTGCGGCACTCCCACGGCTGCTCTGAATATAAAGTTCATGAATGCACACATACGGTATTACTCGTCCTTCGTGAAGAGATGTTTGTCTGTTGAATTTGTAAACCATTTCCGGTCTCCAAGGCCATGTAAATATTGCAGCCATTTGCGGGACTCTGCTGTCCTCCTGCAGTCTATACGTCCCACTTTGATTTTAACTTCACAATCCCAGCAAAGCAAAGCTGGTTTACTTCTCCAATTTTAAACTAGCCCCACAATTTTGCAGCATAGGAGAGAAACTGTACTCTCTGACCCAAAGTATAACAGTTTTAATATAGGGTGGAGCAACTCTCATTTCAGTTGTATTCAAATTATTTGTACACGGAAAATAATGTTTCAGTAGCTTATGAGAATTAGCTTTGATACATTGCCATACTTTGACTAACCCCTAGTTCACTTGTATAAAGCAACAAACACCAAGGGTGAACACTTTCATGAAGGTATGACAGACAAGTGCCAGGGCTGGAATTATAAAAAGAAGTACAGTATTTAAAATCCAAACAACACAATGCAAATTTTCCCTTTCGAAGTAACCCTCCTGAAGTTTAACGTGCTTTTCCGCCCTCCTCTGCCACGCCTTTTTGCACTCCTGGAAGGATTTTTTTTTCCATTGGTGTAGCCATTTTGATCTTGTCTATGTCTTCAAAAATGGTCCCTCTGAGAACACCCTTGACCTGGGGATATATATAAAAAAAAAGTCACAGCCAGATTTGGTGAGTAGGTTGCTCCAGCATGGCAGTGTTCTTCTCAGCCAGTAACTTTGATGCTCAGGGCCTTGTGAGCTTGTGCGGTAATCATGCTGAAGCAGCCATGAGTTGTCCTGCCACAAATGCATAAGCACTTAACGAAATAAACGCAGCAGGATCTCTTTCCACATGTGCCGGTTAATTGTTTGTCCATGTGGCAAGAATTCACAGTAGACGATTACACTTCCCGTCGCAGGATGTGATCAATATGACTTTGACGTCTTGGGTTTTTCGGCTCTGGAATCTCCGGGCGGGTCGTTGACGTAGATCCATGACTCATCACCGCTGATGACTTTCCCTAGCAAGTCCGGTCTCATCATCACTCAAACTTGTCATTGCGTGACAAATTGGCACATAGAAGAGGTGCTATATCTATAAGAGTATGTGAGAAAAAGTCCAATGGCTGCAGGGCGCTGAGATCACCGTTATATATTTGAGGACGATTACATTTCAAGTAAAAATTGGTAGTTTGGGTTTGAAATATATCTTTTTGTGACAGCTATCCCAGAACTTTTCTGGCACACCTCGTATTCAAACCAGCGATTGATGACTTCCATCAGTTAAGGTGTGAACAATTTGTGTCATAGGAATGAATGTAAATCAAATGGATCATAAGTGTATTATAAATCGAAAATCAATAAAACACGTACCTGCTATAACTAGTTACCAGTTAACTACTAGGAGCTATCCAATAGATATCAGACTAGTGGTTAATTGTATCACTTGTTGTATAAGGTGTTGCTAAAAAAGCAAAGAAAGTATTCCATGATATTATGACTTTTGCAGCGTGTTAAGTGCAGAAACTAGCGTACGTACAAGTACCATTTTAAAATGTTTCTCCTGGCGCTCCAAACTCCCATCAGTGAATTGCACATGAAACAAACATTGAATGACAATAAAAAAAAAAAAAAAAAGATACATGGCAACGACTCTGATCGTAAGCTGCAGTTGCAGACTGCTGACCGCTAACAACGTCCGGTGATGCAGATCATGCGCCACCGTAGGTTAAAGGTAACCCGCTTTTTTAAAATGTGATTTTATTTTTTTAAATACTTATTTTTGTGAAAGTCTCTTTTTCCCCCATTTCCCCATACATTCCTTGGGACCATCGATCGTGATCGACGTTTTGGCCACTCCTAATCTAGAAAAAGTCCAATTTCCTTCACCTGAAGAAAGGGCCCCTGAAATGTATGCATTTTAAAAAAGTACGGTGTTTGTGGAAACATGCACATATTCTAATCTCCCTTGCAGGTGAACGGTATCCCACTCATTGGAGAGACACACAAAGAGGTGGTCAACATCCTCAAGGAGCTGCCCATGTGTGTTTACCTGGTGTGTTCTCGCATTGTCCCCCCTGCCATTCCCGACAGCGATGAGGAAGAAGAGGACGATGGCCAACTCACCCTGAAAGAGCTGCTGGCTGAATTCAATGACAAGGTGAATGCAGGAACGGGCAGATGTGTGTTTCGAGGCAGATGAGAATGGAAGGGATGCTTTTTATTCTTTTTTCCTCCAGCTGAATAAAAGCTTTTTTTTTTCTTTTTCTTCTCCCAGTTGGACCAGGGCTGCGTTATTCCCTGTCCTACGGCCGAGGACATCACAAAGCGTGGTGTGCCCCCGATGTCACCTCCTCTGGCCATGTGGGAGAGAGAGGCACAGGTGGTAGAGCTGGAGAAAGGGGAGTCAGGATTGGGCTTCAGCATCCTGGACTATCAGGTAATAGACAAGGCCCTTAGCCTTTCTAAAAATAGACCAGACAGGAATAAGCTGCAGTCTCACAACATTAGCGTCACCTCAGTGAAGAAAATGGAGAAGGCAATCTAGCAGAGCTTGTGTATGTGAAAGCCCAGAAGAGAGTTCATCTGATAAAATTGGGTAGAACCTTTCTTGGGGGGAAAAAAAAAATAAAAACAAATTTAGACCCCAGTTGCACGGGACTAAAAAATAGTTTGAAAGAATTTTAAAATATAATGATCAAAACAACCCAACCCAAGTTAGCTATTCCCACACTGCTCCCACAGATAACACAATTAAAAATAAATAGAAACGGGGACAAGCTTTTATTATGAATATGTTTGTGTACGGAACATCAGAGATAAATTGTTGGTCTCCTTTTTTCAATAAAACAGAGTTTTCAAGTCGCCTGTCAAGCTCTTTCATGTGCCTCATCCATATGCTTGTCTTGCAGGATCCGGAGGATGCCACTAAAACAGTGCTGGTAATCCGCTCCTTGGTGCCGGGCGGTGTCGCCGACCGAGATGGCCGCCTGCTCCCTGGAGACCGCCTCATGTTTGTTAATGAGACTGACTTGGAAGGCTCCAGTCTGGATTACGCCGTGCATGTGCTGAAGTCCACTGGTTACGGCCCTGTCCACATTGGTGTTGCCAAGCCGCTGCCGGTATGTCGGCAAAACAGGTTGTGCAGTTCATGTACTGGATGTTTAGAAAGATTTCAGGCTAGATGGAAACAATGCCTCAAGACCACCATCTAAAACATTGTTCAACACGCCAAGACTAAGTGACACTGAGGCGGTTTTTAATTCTGTCGTTCTGAAAATACAGTAGTGACTTACAATAGCCTTGTCTCAGTAAATTGCCTGAAGCTTTGTCCACTTGAAAGTACAGTATGCGCCTGACTTGAAAGAGAAAGTATCCCAAAAGTGACAGATGGCCTTGTTACAGTGTACCTGTCACTTTATTCGGTACTTAGGTAAAACTGTTAAATTTATGAAGTTGGGAAAAAAAAGGTACATTTTCATTGTCAGAGAAGCATTCATTAAATGCAAGGTTACTATTGCGGTTGCTGAGGTTTTTATCGATGCTGTCATACTCACAGGTGATCTCGCCCTTTTGATGTCGCTAAATAAAAACAAAAGATTTCAAACAGCTGTGCCTAGTAGGTGTAATAATAATAAGTTAGCTAAAAAGTGTACATACGTGGCATCAACTTATTCCGGTGTATCCAACAGTGATAAATATTGTCGTTAGAATACACAGACATATTTTATTATCCAAAATAAGTTCATTACTGAGTGTGGTTAAGAACAGTTCTCTTTTGTTGTCGACTGTGGCCTAGTAACAAGGTCCACGGGGTTCAGTTACAGCCCGTCTAAATATTTAATGCCCCTCCAAGGTGAACACAACGCTCAAACAGTCTCGAAATGGAGAGGCAAGAGGAGCAGGAGTGACGGGTGTCTAATGTACCTTCTCTAGCTCGCTTGCCTCCTGCATTTATAATTTTGACACTTTTCAGCTTGGCGATACATGGATATTCTTATAATAGTCTGTTACATTTCAAATTGCTCTGCGTGTGTTGTCAGTTGGAACTTTGCGGCGGCTTGACGCCCATCTTGGAGAGAAGCACCAGGGAATCCTGTGATGACAGCGAGAGCCACAGTCAGGTCACGCTGCTAGCTGAGGAAGCTGAGGCCAACGCTTGCAACCTGGCGGATAACAACGTCCACCCATATTGCAACAACTCGGTAAGCTCTACGCACAGCACTCAAACTAACCAATGTGGCTCTGACAGCTGTTTTCCTTTGATGCTGTCATGTGTTTTGCCAATGCTTCTTCCTCATTTTCTACTGTCGAGGTCACCAACCTTTTTGGAACCGAGAGCTACTTCTTGTGTACTGATTAGCCAGCAGTTGGAGACACACTTTTGAGACACGCATTTGAAACATGTAAACATTTTCTCAGTTTAACTTTGAATCCGTTGTTAAACGGTACAGAAAATGGGTGGATGGATGGATGGATATTTATTGACTGATAATGTTATTTCTCACTGATTTAACAAGGTATGAAACATGCACACATCATCATGCAACACATTCCTAGAAAATCACAATGTCCCATCACTGCGCAGCTAATTTTAAAACAGGACAGCAGGCAAATGTACAGCACATCACGTTTTTGGGCCTGTTTTTGTTCAATTTTACGTACTATATTTTCCGCACTAAAAGGCACGTCTAAAACATTCAAATTTCTCACGAGCCGACAGTGCACCTTATCATCCGATGCGCCTTATATATGTATCAATATTCAGATTTTTTTTTTTTTTTGGGATGAGGTATTTTAAATTTTCTGTTCGGCGCTTTTCAACAGCCGCAGTGCTTGTTAAAGCTCTGCATAAATGAAGCTCTATTGTATTGTATTCAATTTAGCGTAGCTCCATCTAGTGGATGCAGCTGCAGCCACTAGTGGAGCTTTTTTTCTATGCGCCTTATAATGCGATGCACCCGATATATGAAAACAGTTGTAAAATAGGCCATACGTTGAAGGTGTGCCTTAAACTCCGAAGTGCCTTATAGTGCGGAAAATACGGTAATTCAAACCGATGGAAATTTCCTATGCTATTGAAATACATAAATCTTCTGAATGATCCGGAAGAATTTCTCTGACTGCTGGCGAACCCTTCACTGCATATACCTATTCATCAAACAGCAATGATATGGCGCACTCTGAAATCTGAAAGAATTGTCCGAGGGGGATACATTTCACAATTGTATTGCCTTTTGTAGCTCTCAATATTGTAAAAATTGCACTGCGTCAGTGTGACAAGCAGCAAGGAGTGCTCAGGCGTGTCTAAAAGTAGATCACCATGGCCGTTCTCTCGAGTGTTTTGTATGGGAAGCTTACAGCCGGCTGTCTCTATATCACTGCGTCAGGTGCGGAGAAAGTGCTCCATGTCAAAGACGCGTTTCTCTCTTGTGGCAGCCTTTTGTGCTGGACTTTGCTTAATTGCCTGCAATTGTGTCTCGCTGTAAGTGTATGCCTGGCGCATGCTGCTGGCACCCGGTGCGGCACAAGAACATGATCTACCCTTGTCTCGCACGTATAGTTGCACTCGCTGAGGTTTCTCATCAAAGCCGTTGCAAAGGTAGCGTCTGAACTTCAGTGCTGCCTGTGAAGGTTCAAAGAACTTCTCCTCACTGAACCTTTCTCTTTATGAAAGCATCCACCGGGACCAGAGGAGTCTACCTTTGTTGGTGCGCTCCATCCTAGAAGCAATCCCGAGGCCTTCAGCCTGCAAAGTTATTACCCTTTAAATTATTTTTTGTCATGCCGTGCCTCCTGTGCTTCCCAGGATGCCGCTGGAGTCAAAATCTTGAAGCGAACATGTTTCTCTACAGGAGCGGCTGTATTCCTGCACATTTTTTCTGTGCTATTGTTTCTCATGAGACCTTCCTATTTGCCGAGCAGACACTATATTCAATAAACCGCCGGCTGGGTTATTAATGGCAATGACAAAATCCTCAGATATCTTGTGCAAGCCCTCTATAGTTTGGATTGCTCAAGCAAAGATGATTTTTCAGTGTTGAACCTTTTATTTGGCAATCATTAAAATATAGTGGAACTGCCAAGGTTGAAGAATATCCTCTCCACAAATCTCCTCAAAACCCAATTAGAATAAATGTTTTGACAGTTATGAATGGAAACCGAATTAAGCCGCTCTCAAGTCAAAACATGGTCATCACAAGATCTTTATTTCAATGTCAGTAAAATTGGAACATTTGAGACTCCAAAGATGTCTTGTAAATTTGACACATCACAGAGAAGAGCATTGTCATGGAACTTTGCATCTTAAAAGCTGTTCATACATCTCACATAACTTCATGCAGAGAGATAGCCGCATATCATATCATATAAGTTTCGTTTCAGTGAGTTATCTCAAGTAACTAAATTAATCTTATTACATTATACATCACCAACAAAGCCTAGCGAATAACAGAATAGGCTACTTTTATAAGTTTTTTTTTTTTATGATCACCAAGTTGCTATAGGTCAGATTTGACACATGCACATAGGCACATTGTCGCTGTCACAGTGCTGAGAATATTCACACAATTATCACTGCGCTTTAAAGATTGCAGAAAATGTTGTTTCATGGCCAGAACAAGAGCTCAAATGATTTTAAAAGGTAGCTACCTGAATGGTATCACTGTGTACACCCTTTCAGGAAATCCAGCCGCATCTGCGTTTTGGTGTCAAGGAAGACGACGACATGCAGCCCGTCCCTCCTCTGCCCCCACGCACCAGCTTCGAAAAGACAATCACAGTTGTCCGGGGCAACCGTAGCCTTGGTATGTCCTCCGTCTTACTCATGGTGATGGTGTCCTGGTGTGTGTACATTGCAGGAATGGCCATAATGGCGATAATAGGCAGTGGTGATGATGACCGCCCTGAAGAGGAATGGTGAAATTTTGTGGTTCTTATACTCAAAAGTATATCACTACGGTGTATTTGCGCATGTGTGTGTGTGTGTGTGTGTGTGTGTGTGTGTGTGTGTGTGTGTGTGTGTGTGTGTGTGCATTAAATATTAGATCCGATTATGAAGAAATGTAAACCAGAGATGGGAAATGTTTGATGTTGACCTAAAAGGACATATATTTTTATGACGGTCCATTTTTCCCGAACAAGCTCACTATATGTATTTTTTGCTCAGGACACTGAAACTGACACTAAGTTTCATTGCTATCAATCAGTTTTGGAGCAGTCTGTAAATAAATAATAGCCTTTGGGATGCCCCGCATTTTGTCGCAGAAACAAAAAACCAAACAAATACGAATACGCCCACGTGTCTTTCTGTACATGTCAGTGACAAATTGGACATCTAATTCACTCTGTAGCCAGTGTAGACACAGGCATGTATATACTCTAAAGTTGCATTGTTTGCTCATATTTTTACATCTCATCTGCACAAAGTTATGTCATGTTGTCTGATGCTGCTTGTAGCCGGTGAAGGTGCACTCTGAACGGACACGATCAGCGCAGTGTCTCGTTACCTTTGTTCTTTATTTGCTGCAGGTATTGATTTGAACAAAAAAAGCCGACTCAAATGTATCCATCCTCGCTATTTTCACTTGTTAATGTAAAAAAAAAAAACAACTTCTAGATGGTCAAATATCGGCAAAAAAAAAAAAAAACATGGCATGGCTTTCTTCAACAGAACAAAGAAATAGGCTGACTGTCTTACTTTTCAGATATTTTGAACATTCAGGAGCTTTGAATTGTTGTTCTCAAATAATTTGAACCACTTCAAATTAGTTGTTATGGTGAAAAATATATATCGATAATAATAATAAGTGCGCATAAACCCACATACTACTATGGCTCAAAGATCATGTTCTCTGCCTCCGACACCAGTCTCACGGATGCCTCAAAGCCTCAATCCGCTTCCATCCGCCATTTTTACGACTTAACAAAGAAACGTCTGTAGGTTCACGTTATAACGTACATCTTTGGGCCTGATTATTGATCTTTATTTAGAGATGATAAGTTTGTTAGTTTTCCCCAAAACTGGATTTGTTTACTGCATGATGATGAGATGAGATGGAATGATGATGATGACACACTTACACAGTATAATATATTCATTGTATTCCTTTCTCGTGGTCTCTCTCAATATACCAACTGCTTTTAGATGAGTTTGTAGTATTTTAAAGTGTATTTAAATACCTTAAAAAAATAAGTGCCATAAATGCTGGAAAAAGATGCCTAGGGAGTATTTCATGAGTGTATTTCTACAATATATCACAGCCCACCAAATGAATGGTGCCACATGTTACGTGAGAAAACAATGTTTTAATCCTTGATTATACTCATGTTTCGCAGCAATATACTTGATAGTTCAAATAATTGTTGATGAGACAATTCATATAAATAGTAAACACGCTTTTCTTTCGATATTATTTACATACCAGAGCTATCGAGTCCTGAGTTGCACTGTGCAATTCTATGGTCATCATCACATTTTCTGGTACTTCTTTTTGGTGGTGTCACAAAAAGACATAAAATCCAAAGAAAAAGCTAAATCTTGCCTCATGTCATGCACGAATGATTTTCTTTTAAGACATAAATTCCGTGAAAGTTAATAACTGGCTGGACGTTCAAAATGAGATGTTCTGCTGTATCTGTACACTGTTAAAAAACAAGAGACAATAATTTTCAATACAATTTCAAGTCGGGCAATTCAACTAAATATTTTCAGTGTTTGCTGTTGTGAATATTGGCTTTCTCGTATTTCACACCAATGAAATAAGAGTTTAAAGAACAGTTGTCCCTTGTATTGCTTCCTCAACATAAAGATATACAGTAAATAAAAACAATTCAGCAAACTGTTTTGGAGTTAACAACTTGCTTGCCATGTTGTGCTAACTCACACTGTTGCCATAAATATCAGTCAAACTATTTTATATACCATAATTATTTTAGCCCAAAACATAGTTGTGTTTGTTACAGTGTATGCATTTTTTCAGCGGTTAGCTAAATGCATTTATTGTATCATTATAGAAAACGTTAAGAGTGAGTGTTAACTATCTATTCTTATCAAGTGAGTGAGGTGCAAGATTTCAGAATGGTGGCTAATAACACAGTACTTTTTTGGTATATGTTGTTATTAGGTGCCATTTACAGTAAAACCACTAAATTAGCGAGAACAATTTTTCAATTTTCCGAGATCAGACATACAATCCAAATATTTTTTAATATATGACATGGTGGTTTTGAACAGATGGTTAGTTTTGATGGGTTTGAATTAACTTCATCTTGCTCATTAAGTTTATGTTGTAGTCTGTCTTGGGTAGCGTAAACCTACTAGCACTTTTACAAGTCTAATCACCTCACAGGCAGTTAAAAACAGCAGTATTATTTTTAGCAGTAAAACCATCTGTGTTCGTGTTTCAACTCATTGGGATTTTGAGATCTTCATCACTGTCATTCACGAGTCATGTCTTTGAAATCTGTCTTCTCTTCTGTCCTGTCGACTTCGCTCGCTTTTCATTGTATTCCCATGCACTATGATTGTATTGTAATTTTAATGTAAAATAATAAAATATCTATTTGACCAAAAAGTAAGCAGTCATTTCTTTGACCAGCTTCAAATTATGTACGACCATAGTGTGGTGGATGTGTTTTTCATGATACAGTGATGTGTGTGCGCGGATGATTTACCCAACCCTGTAATCAGCCTAGCACACCGACTGATAAAGCCGCAGTCGAGTGTTTGCGCAAACTCGAATGTGTTACCCCTCTGGTCACCTCTGACCTATGACCCCCGTGGGTGTGTGCGTGGGTGTTCTTGATTCAGGTGCGAGTGCCAGGGGTGATGCTGTGTGAATGTCAAGCATGTGTGGCTAGCCGTGTTCGTGTGCTAATCTGCCTAGTGTCTGTCTTGATTATGCTGATTATGCCGCTGTCAGGTGTCTGTTTGGACAACTGTCTGTCTGTTTGGCATGTGTTCAAAGACGCTTAGAAAACCCTCCTCTCACCTATGTGTGTGTGTGTGTGTGTGTGTGTGTGTGTGTGTGTGTGCGTGTGCGTGTGTGTGCGTGCACATGCGCCATGGCAGGGATGTCGGTGAGTGCTATCAAGGATGGCTCAGGCATGCTGGTGCGCAGTGTGGCCCCTGGGGGCTCTGTCAGTCAAGATGGCAGACTCGAGGTGGGTGACGCAATCTTGGCGATCAACGGCGAATCTACGTCCAACCTGACCAACGCCATGGCCCGGTCAATGCTGCGGAGACACTCTGTCATTGGGCCGGAGGTCAGGTGAGGCATGCATCACTTTCTCCCAGTGTTCCAAAAAATGTATTTCATATTCACACACAAACATGAGATACACTTTTGCTCCCGGGTCACTTAGTGTTCACACTGACATTTGGAACATCTGCCAAAAGTCCAGTCAATACCATGTAAGTCGGAAAAAGCGGATTTGTCAACCGGATTTTTGTCTTTACTCGGTAGTCCAAGCTAAACAAAGAAGTAATTTTATTGATGCAGCACTTTTCACAGAGAGGAATCACAGAGTGGTTAATATAGTTAAAATATGAAACATATGTATACAAAGTGTAGAATAAACAGTCAAAACCTATGAAAAAAAGAATCTATTCTTCAATCTGCTTAAATGAGTGACCATGGGATGTGTGTTTTAAGATGTTTCAAAAGTGAGCAGCTCTTCGCTCAAAAGTAAATGTCCTCCACGATTCGCAGCGAAGGTCCAAAGTTGAGACATATTTTGGAGGTCGAAAAATTAGGAAAAGGTTGCAGTTTCCTTATGTCCCTCAAAAATGATGATCGAATATGACCCCAAGGTTCAGATTCAGACTCTCCCGTTGCCACCATGCACTTCCCTTGACTCACAGGGACTTTCTGGCAATGCTCAATTTTTACGGTGATTGTAAGAAAGAAGCGGGAGGTAACGTCCTCATTTAGTGCTCTAGTTCAATCCATTCACCAGTGCTCACAATAAAATATCCTCATACATATTGGTCCATTAAGGAGGTTTGATTGCAGGAGTTTTAACAAGGTGGCGATAATAAACCTTTCACGGGGTCTTCCTGCCTCATCGCAGACTTTATGTGGAGTTCTCGCAAACAGTTGTAAAATTATACAATAACACAATATCATAAAACAATCCTATCATAAAATATGTTATTTTTAGTGTTAGTTCGCAAACATAAAATTGTCTATAATAACGTGCAGCTAAATGAGGCACTTGAATATGACGTGACTTGATTTGGCCAGTAGGTATTAAACCTGAAAATTAGCTTTGAAATAGAAATGACCTCGGAGTGATCTCGCTATTAATATTTACTGCAAGAAAAACACCGATTGATTTTCAGAACTCAGTTTGCAAGGAATATTCATGGTGGGCCCCAAGATTCCAAACATATAATTGGTATGTTGCCTACTGTATCTGAATCATAAAAATATACATTTGGCATTTTTCTACGTATGCTCCACCCTTTGCAAATATCCTCATGGGCTGCAGTGACCCCTCCTCCATTACCACCCCCGCAATAAGTAGAATCTGTGATCTAGAAATCCCGGATTTAAATACATTCTGTATGGAGGGGAATCCCACGCTCTGCATTTTGTCCATAAGCAAGGTTGCGGCGGCAGTTAGCTTCCCACGGTATGTCATAACGAAGTCCTTTGCACAATTTTGTGGAAAAAAATTGGTCGTTATAATGAAATTTATGTTATAAAGGTGTTGTAAGCAAAATCGGCAAATGGAAAATAAATTACGTGAAATCAGCATTTTAAAATGTGAACCTTATGGGGGTGAAAACACTGAAACTGCAATCATGGTTTGCCGCGGCATCACAGCTGGATTGAATGAACTCAGACAATAACATTTTAAGTAGTTCCTAAAGGCGTATTTGCTACATTTGTATTTGCACTCGCAGTTGTTGTGGGTATGAGTGAAGATGTCCCTCATCCCCATTGCACGGTGGCCCTGCAAAATATCCACTCACTCATTCCCTTCAACTGCTCTCATTCATGCTTGCTTGTACACACACATGCAGCCTTTTAATGGCCTAACCTCCCAAAACACTCTTTTCCTACTGTTGGGGGGGGGATCTGTGAATAATTCATCTCTCATCTCACCTTGAACACCGCTCTTCGGAATAAAGGAACGTTTTAAACAGCGACTCATAGATGCACATGAAAGCTTAGCTGTCGCGCGCGCACACACACACACACGCACACACACACACACACACACACAGGCTCACACTGCCTCCTCCTGACAATACGGCAGACAAACTTAGCAGCGAGTGGAGGCAGATGAGCCTTCAAGTAAGACAGACGTGCAAGGGTGAGGGCTTGTCATTATAAAAAGTGCTTCTGCTGAGACAAGCCAGGCTGTCCACATGGCTCAGTCACAACAGTTCAGCAACCACATATTCAATCTGCTATCATGAGTGGAAAGGAGGAAATTGGCCCGTTCGGCCGATTCAAACAGCGTGTTCGCTGGCAGAAGAGTGGAAAGCGGGAGGGAGCGTTTAATGTCTCCTTGACACTTGAGTTGAATAAACATGATGCAAGTTTAGCATTGGAAAACATTTTGAAATTGGAAAGTGGATCAGAAGTTAATCAGCTAGCATGCAGTATATTGTTTCACACTATACAATATCTTTAACTAAATATCTTACTAAGCAAACTCAGCATAAGGTACACCAGCACAATTTAGCGAGAGCCAGTCGACCACCGGTACCAAAAAGTCAGGTTTGAACTGAAAGCAAAAAAAAAAACCCAACGTAATCAATACTGCAAGCGCCATCTGCTCTGACAAAATTATGAGGCAGGAGATGACTTTTACGTCATAAACTGATTGTCCGCAAACATCTGGCCCAGACTGCATTTTTGCTCTAGTACCATTCGTGTCCAAAAGTAGAGATGTTTTGCGCTTGTGTTCCCACGTAACTTGTCCATTATTGTACTGTCAGTTTCTGTTTGTAACGATTGTGTGTTTTCATCTCATCCTCCATCCCTCTAGTATAAATTATGTGCCGGCACACCAGGTGGATGAGCACCGTACCCGACTGCGTTTGCCCCCACTGGCATCCATCCTAGAAGACCCACCTTGCTCCCCCACACCGCCAGAACAATTGTCGGCCAGATCCCCTGTCCAGTGTAAAACCGCGGGTCCTGGTGTGACCGCAGGCAAAACCAGGTTCCCATTAGAAGACACAGCCATAGTCCCAAGTGTGAATCCAGATGCCGACTCGAGGTAATGTAAGCGCCACAGCTCCCAGCCTATTATTCATGCTCACCTAATCCCGACCTGGTGCAAGATAAACCTGTCTCGGCTTTATGACTTTATTGGACCGCAAGGCTACTGTTCTATCACATATTGATATGTTTGCTGCAGAGAGGCTATGAAATGTGCAGCTATACATTATGGGGAATGTAAATTCTTTAATGTGTTCACCTTAGGAATTTATGAGTGTAACGCATCACACAACTTCACTTTCCCAGCAGCCTCACTCGTGCTAATGCGCTGAGTTATTATCTGACACTTTAATTACCCCTACCCGTGAGTATGTTCAGTGCCAGTCTCCAGTCCATATTTTCTCCTTTCCATCCCTTTGTGGCTAATGTGCGTGTGTGTGTGTGTCTCTCTCTCTCTCTCTCTCTCTCTCTCTCTCTCTCTCTCGATAGACGCATACATGTTTACAAAATCATATGTTGCAGAGATTTGTTTTGAGCTATTGACAAAAACAGATCAGGTGGTCAAAAATGCAGACTTTGAGATTTTTCCCCAAAATACCCTCTTGAAGGTGTGTTTTTTAATTGCCCGGCAGCTGAAAGTTTAAAACTGTAGTTGAATTGGATGAAAATAACTTGATTAATAAACAGTGTGCATCATTAGCCAATGTGTTTTTCGTTGAAAGGATCTCAGGCTTGAGGATTTCACGGCAACAGTCGTTGCCGGTAGTGTGTCGTTTCTGTGGGATCATTTGTACGGTACCGAAAAATCGTTTCCCATACAAATCACCGCTCACTAGTTGACTGGACGCGATCAAATCTCTCCTGTGTGATCAACAAGATTTCACTGTGCCTGTATGTGTGTTTGTGGTGTAGTGTGTGAGTGTTTTTCTTCTCATCTACGTTCGTGGGGTTTTTCAGTGGTGGGGGGGCCGAACAGATAACGTTATGTGTGCATTCGGGTTGCTATTTTAGTCTGCACGCTGAGAAAGCGCAAGGATGACGTAGTGACATGGCGGCAAAAAAAAACAAAACAGAAAGGTGTATTACTTTTGAGATTTAAGAACTGGGAATGCCAGTCAGATTTTTCATTCGAATCATCTGAAGAAGGGCGTATCACTAAGCTCACGTGTGATGTATGCACAAAACACGAAAGAGAAATATGACGGGAGGCACGATTGCGAGGCAAGCACCTGAGAGACTGTTTCATAACGACTGTTTCATAACGATTAGCCATTAGATCTAATGAGTTGGTCATTAGATCTAATGGCTAATCGTTATGAAACAGTCGTTATGAAACAGTCTCTCAGGTGCTTGCCTCGCAATCGTGCCTCCCGTCATATTTCTCTTTCGTGTTTTGTGCATACATCACACGTGAGCTTAGTGATACGCCCTTCTTCAGATGATTCGAATGAAAAATCTGACTGGCATTCCCAGTTCTTAAATCTCAAAAGTAATACACCTTTCTGTTTTGTTTTTTTTTGCCGCCATGTCACTACGTCATCCTTGCGCTTTCTCAGCGTGCAGACTAAAATAGCAACCCGAATGCACACATAACGTTATCTGTTCGGCCCCCCCACCACTGAAAAACCCCACGAACGTAGATGAGAAGAAAAACACTCACACACTACACCACAAACACACATACAGGCACAGTGAAATCTTGTTGATCACACAGGAGAGATTTGATCGCGTCCAGTCAACTAGTGAGCGGTGATTTGTATGGGAAACGATTTTTCGGTACCGTACAAATGATCCCACAGAAACGACACGCTACCGGAAACGACTGTTGCCGTGAAATCCTCAAGCCTGAGATCCTTTCAACGAAAAACACATTGGCTAATGATGCACACTGTTTATTAATCAAGTTATTTTCATCCAATTCAACTACAGTTTTAAACTTTCAGCTGCCGGGCAATTAAAAAACACACCTTCAAGAGGGTATTTTGGGGAAAAATCTCAAAGTCTGCATTTTTGACCACCTGATCTGTTTTTGTCAATAGCTCAAAACAAATCTCTGCAACATATGATTTTGTAAACATGTATGCGTCTATCGAGAGAGAGAGAGAGAGAGAGAGAGAGAGAGAGAGAGAGACACACACACACACGCACACACAGAGAAAATCTGATTCAAGTGTTGTCTATGTCAAAGTCATTCATTGGTTGATTATAGCATACCAATAATGGGAAACTTGTCTTTTTCTGTTAAAAAAAAAAATCAAAATTTCATTTAAAAGATGAATTTGCTACAAATTTCTCTCTATCATTTTTTTAAAATAATGTTTTGCTCGCACTATCACCAGTGGGTGCTTTCTCATTTGTCTGATAAAAATCACAATATCACCACATTCGTAGTCTGGTTACAAACCACAAGGAAGAACACACATCTTTCTGCTCCTGTATGGCAAGCGTTTCCAACAACACTACCTTTAGCAGTTTCCCTTTTTTAAGGGCCATTCTGATTGTTTAATACTTTTACGTCTTCGGGAAAAGTTCAATGTGCCTGTCAGCGCGGGACAAGCTTCTGCATTCATTCAACGTGGCCACTTCTGGCATCTGTGATTGGAATAATGTATTGTATGTAGGTGGAACTGACACTCGTGACATGTGGGGACAGCAATATGACGTGATTACACCGACATCAACTGTTCATTCTCAATTAAAATGATGATGCTACATTTTAATAAATAAAATACAAAC
>NW_017842060.1:9181522-9191918 GCF_001891065.2 Hippocampus comes | reverse complement strand
GGTATGTCATAACGAAGTCCTTTGCACAATTTTGTGGAAAAAAATTGGTCGTTATAATGAAATTTATGTTATAAAGGTGTTGTAAGCAAAATCGGCAAATGGAAAATAAATTACGTGAAATCAGCATTTTAAAATGTGAACCTTATGGGGGTGAAAACACTGAAACTGCAATCATGGTTTGCCGCGGCATCACAGCTGGATTGAATGAACTCAGACAATAACATTTTAAGTAGTTCCTAAAGGCGTATTTGCTCCATTTGTATTTGCACTCGCAGTTGTTGTGGGTATGAGTGAAGATGTCCCTCATCCCCATTGCACGGTGGCCCTGCAAAATATCCACTCACTCATTCCCTTCAACTGCTCTCATTCATGCTTGCTTGTACACACACATGCAGCCTTTTAATGGCCTAACCTCCCAAAACACTCTTTTCCTACTGTTGGGGGGGGGATCTGTGAATAATTCATCTCTCATCTCACCTTGAACACCGCTCTTCGGAATAAAGGAACGTTTTAAACAGCGACTCATAGATGCGCATGAAAGCTTAGCGCGCGCGCGCACACACACACACACACACGCACACACACACACACACACACAGGCTCACACTGCCTCCTCCTGACAATACGGCAGACAAACTTAGCAGCGAGTGGAGGCAGATGAGACTTCAAGTAAGACAGAAGTGCCTATAAAAAGTGCTTCTGCTGAGACAAGCCAGGCTGTCCACATGGCTCAGTCACAACAGTTCAGCAACCACATATTCAATCTGCTATCATGAGTGGAAAGGAGGAAATTGGCCCGTTCGGCCGATTCAAACAGCGTGTTCGCTGGCAGAAGAGTGGAAAGCGGGAGGGAGCGTTTAATGTCTCCTTGACACTTGAGTTGAATAAACATGATGCAAGTTTAGCATTGGAAAACATTTTGAAATTGGAAAGTGGATCAGAAGTTAATCAGCTAGCATGCAGTATATTGTTTCACACTATACAATATCTTTAACTAAATATCTTACTAAGCAAACTCAGCATAAGGTACACCAGCACAATTTAGCGAGAGCCAGTCGACCACCGGTACCAAAAAGTCAGGTTTGAACTGAAAGCAAAAAAAAAAACCCAACGTAATCAATACTGCAAGCGCCATCTGCTCTGACAAAATTATGAGGCAGGAGATGACTTTTACGTCATAAACTGATTGTCCGCAAACATCTGGCCCAGACTGCATTTTTGCTCTAGTACCATTCGTGTCCAAAAGTAGAGATGTTTTGCGCTTGTGTTCCCACGTAACTTGTCCATTATTGTACTGTCAGTTTCTGTTTGTAACGATTGTGTGTTTTCATCTCATCCTCCATCCCTCTAGTATAAATTATGTGCCGGCACACCAGGTGGATGAGCACCGTACCCGACTGCGTTTGCCCCCACTGGCATCCATCCTAGAAGACCCACCTTGCTCCCCCACACCGCCAGAACAATTGTCGGCCAGATCCCCTGTCCAGTGTAAAACCGCGGGTCCTGGTGTGACCGCAGGCAAAACCAGGTTCCCATTAGAAGACACAGCCATAGTCCCAAGTGTGAATCCAGATGCCGACTCGAGGTAATGTAAGCGCCACAGCTCCCAGCCTATTATTCATGCTCACCTAATCCCGACCTGGTGCAAGATAAACCTGTCTCGGCTTTATGACTTTATTGGACCGCAAGGCTACTGTTCTATCACATATTGATATGTTTGCTGCAGAGAGGCTATGAAATGTGCAGCTATACATTATGGGGAATGTAAATTCTTTAATGTGTTCACCTTAGGAATTTATGAGTGTAACGCATCACACAACTTCACTTTCCCAGCAGCCTCACTCGTGCTAATGCGCTGAGTTATTATCTGACACTTTAATTACCCCTACCCGTGAGTATGTTCAGTGCCAGTCTCCAGTCCATATTTTCTCCTTTCCATCCCTTTGTGGCTAATGTGCGTGTGTGTGTGTGTCTCTCTCTCTCTCTCTCTCTCTCTCTCTCTCTCTCTCTCTCTCTCTGTCTCTCTCTCTCTCTCTCTCTCTCTCTCTCTCTCTCTCTCTCTCTCACTTTCTCTATTCCTCTCACTCTCACCGCCTGCATGTTGAATCGCTTGAGTTATATTTAGCTTTTCGCTTATGGATCTCATTGCTGACTGTCAGCGAAAATGAATTGTTTCGCTTCTGTCTGTCCCCGCTTTCACTTCGTCTCCCTGACTCGTCCTCTCTCTCTCTCTCTCTCTCTCTCTCTCTCTCTCTCTCTCTCTCTCAATCCGACAGCCCGACCACCTCACCACCCCTACCTCGCTCCCATTTCTCTCTGCAGCCTTTTCTTCACTGCCATCTTTCAAGACTTTGTCTTTGCTTTATTTCGATCTCTTTCCCTCGGTCGGCTCTCTCGCTTCATTTTTCCTTCTCCTTCCTGTCTTTATCCTGTCCTCACGCTCTCCCTTTTGCATGCCCCCGCTCCCTATCAGCCCATTTGGAACTATTTGTTCAGCCTACTTCAGTGTGAGCTAACGGGCTATAGGCTCATGGTGCGCAAATAGCAACACCATCACTCACCTCAACAGGCTTAATACAACCCTCGACCGTTAAATATATTCATGAAAAAAAATCTTTCACACACACAAATATATTGCCTTACCGTGACCTCACTGGCTGAAAATTGAGTGTTTAAGGACTGTTTGAACCTAAAGTACTGTGGCCGCCATAGATACTTTTGAGCAGGACTCGGTTGGTGCTGCAGTTTCATATTTTTTTCCCCCGTAATGTTCTTAGTTTATCATTAATAAATAAAAAAGAACACCAGACCAGCAAAGGCCAAGGCAAAAATAAGCCTGATTTAGATCAGTACCAATTTGTAAACTTTCTTCATTTGCTTGAATTTTGTCAGTCGGATGAATACTTCTTCAATTATTTGACCCAAATTATGGTTTAGTCTTTAAACTTTATTCGATCACTTTTCATGTTCATTATTTGATATTGCTGTTCTATTGTTCTATGAGTGGTTAGAAGGATTGTTTTAATTCCTAAAAATGTGCTCGGGATGAGCTAATTGCATTTTTTAAATTTTTAAAAAAAAATCTGATTTATGTGGAAGCCTTTAAAATATGTATTATTACAAGTATTCTTTTTTTCAGTCTATCATAGAAATTTGTTGTAAACGCTCTTTCATTTCATTAACATTTCAGCTCTTAAAGTAACGATATTTTTCTCCTCAGCCAACAAAATCTCTACCTCACAAAAAGGGGGGAGGAAGACCCAGAGAGGGAAGAGAAAAAGGAGGAGAATGGTGTTGATGGTGAAGTCCTGATGAACTTGGATGCAAACGAGGAGGCAGAAGATCATCATTCTCGCACCCCTGTGTCTTGGGGCCAACCTAGAAGGTCAGTGATTTCTTGATGCTACTTCATGTATCTTCCCATTAATACGTATTCATATTTATGTAACACATTTTTTTTCTTTTTGTTTTGATTTTATTCACCTCTCTTAACTTCTATCCTTCAACGTGTCCAGGTCGTGTTCAAAGCACATTGTAGACGAAAGGCATATTACTAATGCTCATCTCAATCTGTTCTTGTGGTATTCATGATCGCATCCCGCTTGAATAAATCACATAACGTGTACTTTTGTGCGCTTTTGTGAGTCTCCCCTCGGCAGGTATGATATTCTATATTTTCGACTTAATCCGTAAGACTCAGCCCAAGGCGGCGAATACGGAAAGCTGAAAGAGCGAAAATAAATAGCCCTGGATTAATTGTCCCTCCTGCAAATGTTCACTGTACTGTTTCGAGCCAAATAGGCCTCTGTCAGGCAGACAGGAAAAATGCATTCACACCCTTCCCACACATGTTTGGCATTCTTGAGTGTTACCCTGAAAAATGTGTGTCAAGCCTTGAAAAATACTTTGATGTTTTATAAAGTGCTGGAAAGGTGAAATTACGTTTACAGTTACTCACTATCTGCCACTGATATTTGTTTTTAAGATGGAGTCATAAAATAAATTATTTGGGTCGGCCTATCGCGATAATTGCTAAAATAATAATGCATTGCAATAATAATGTCATTGTCAATTACTTATAAAAGCCTATATCCCAAGCTTCATCCAACCAGGTGAAACATGGACATTCTGAAGGAAATAAACAACATCTCATTTTTCTCTATCTCTACAAATGTGTGGATGTATGTGTTACTTGGAACAGGTTTAGCTTCTATTGCTGAGTTTCCAATTTCCATGATATTACATATGGGCATAAAACTAGAGTGCCTGAACATAAAAATGATCTTTTCCGTTCATGCACACCATTTCTTCTCCCTGGGCTATTACAAATGTGAATGTTATGGTTTGAAAAAAAATACTGCTCTTCAATTGTGAAAAAAAGAAGTATGTTCCTATTCATGGGGTTGAATTTGATCTCGGTAAAGGCAGATAAACTCTGGCAGGGTTCCCTGTCGTCAGTACAGCACCCTACTCTCGGTCACTGTACAATCCAATGGCGCATGTGTGTTTTACTTGCCTTACAGGGTGCAGCTTAATCGAGCTCCAGGCCAGTCCCTTGGTATTAGCATTATGGGAGGCAAAGGCATGGGCCAGAGGCTGAGTGGTGGTGAGATGATGAGGGGCATCTTCATCAAGTACATCAGCTCTGATAGCCCAGCAGCGCATAACAGCACCATCCAAATTGGGGACAGGATCTTGGAGGTATATGTGTGCGTGTGTGTGTGAGCGAGGTGACTTGCAGGCAGAGCGACAGAAAAAAAAAAATTGGGGTTAAAAAAAAAATGGAGAGAGAAGCTATAGCCACAAAAGATGGAAAGGAGAAAGTATGTCCTGCCACTGAATATTCCCGTGGGAAGTTTTTTTGTCAGGCTTGCCTCAAAGCACAGCTTGTACTTTGTAACCAGTCCTATTGAGGCATTTACTCTCTCATGCTTTTGAAAATGCAAATTAAAACAAACAAGATATGTTGGTCAAATGTCTTGATGTAGTAATAGACATATTGTTGGATTCAGTCGAAACAACGTCTTGAAGGCACATACAGCTCTAGTGTCGGAGCGCTGTAGAATGCGTAGCAGTAATTAAAGATGTGGCCCGTATTGATTGACAGCAATGGAGTGTTTATGGTCAAAGGTGTGCGGTGTGGACCTGAGTGATGCCAGCCATGAGCAGGCGGTGGAGGCTATCCGCAGGGCTGGAGACTGTGTGGACCTGCTGGTTCAGTCCAGACAGCAGGGAACACAGGTAGGCTGCAGCTTAAACCCATCACAAAACAGCAATAACTGCTTGCTTTTATTTATGTATTAAGAATTTAGCACACATTGTATCACAATTGAGTCCTTTCAGAACCCGGTTTGTTCATTTATCATTCCCTTTCCTACCTTCCTTTCTGTCTGTCTGTCTGTCTGTCTGTCTGTCTGTCTGTCTACTGTATCTATCGAGCTAGCTAGCTAGATACCTAGCTAGCACACACTCTCTCTCTCTCTCTCTCTCTCTCTCTCTAATAACCAAAATAATATGTCTCTCCTTTGTTTTGGTCTGAAGAAGCTAAGGAACATGAGGAAAAAGTTAAAATTTAATGAACATGTCTTTTACAAAACATTTCATGAAGCACCTTAGATTTCCTTAGACAAATGTGCATTTTACTTTTATCGTTCACATATATTCATTGCAACTGGTCCCACTGATTGTGCAAAGGCACAAAACTTTAACAATTGGTCGTGAAAAATAGAGTAATACATTTTAAGAATAAATGAGATTGATAAAGAAAGGAATTTAAAAAACATTTACACGTGCATATAAAATCTAAATGTAATCCCTGCCTACACCTTACAAACTAAGGAGAGTGCTATTAAATGTGTAAATGTGAGAGTGCTATTGATAGCGTCTGCTGTCATGGGTCTGTCTCAGTGACGGACTGAGGCTGCTGTTGTCTTCTTCTCTGATCAAAACAGTGTCCCTTGCGGATACTCAATGAATTCCACCTGATTAAAAATATTAATTCTGTGTAATAAATGCATTTTTTTCACTTTTACATTATCCTGCGGGCCTGATTGAACCTACTTGCGGGCCGGTTCCGACCCGCGGGCTGTATGTTTGACACCCCTGCTTTACATAATCATCTCGCGGGCCGGATTAAACTCATTTGCGGGCCGGATCCGGCCCGCGGGCCGTATGTTTGACACCACTGATCTAAACTATCAGACTGGCCCCCTGGCCCAGCCATCCACTACCCAACCAAACTGGACAGGCCATCTGATATAATTATGCTTGTGTGTGTTGTGTTTATTATTTTACTTTATGTTAACTGTTTTGTTAAGCACTTTGTTACAGCTGCCGCTGTTGTGAAAGCGTGATATAAATCAGCATGTATTGTATTGTATTGTGTTTTGTTTTTGTTTTTTTCCATAGTCCTCTTTGCTTTTCAACCATGAAAGAGCAACTCCAACCTTGCCATCCAACTCACATAACAGCCAGGTAAAAAACTCATTTTGTCAGGGCTGTGATGTTTGCCGTGTCTTTAAGATTTGAGGGTGGTGGGGGAAAAAAAGTTTGGAAAAGAGCTATTTTTATCTGCTTCTCAATCATAACTTTTCAAGGCAGGCCGTGATGTAATATTTCTTCTCCCACATTTTTGTTGGACTGTGGTGTCTTGGGACCGCTGTATATAGTGATGAGTCATTCACTCCTACGTGGCATTTCTTAGAAATGAAGATGCTTTGGCGGGATGTGGTGTTTTTTTTTTTTTTTTAATGGTGATGATGGATTTAGAGCTGGCATCTATGTGTCTCCCCTCATGATCATAGGAAGTGCAACATCTTACTGGTTTGTTCCTTAGTCTCCCCCCTACAAACCCATTCACTCCTACTCCATTTAAGGTTAGTACCTTGTTTCGTTGTGTGCATCCTTGGGGATAATCAGGATACTAAATAAAAGCAGCTCTGCATTAGCATCTGTGCCAAGCCAATTTTCCCCAAATTTTAATTAACGTACATATTTGTGGATAGAGCCCGTGTTGTTCAAAGTCCCTCATAGCTACCTTGTTTGTTCGAACCCTTTGTTTTCACTCTTTGATGGAGATTCATAACTCGCTAGAATAAACAGTGTGCTCTTTTGAAGTAAGTTTGCATGCATTTGTAAACGGTGTTCAAAAACTGATGCATGATTTTGGCCATCTTTCATGTTATTTATAGTCCGCGTTGAAATAGCACGCATTAATGCATCCCGGGCTTCAGTTTTTCTCCCACAAGCATTCTGAACAGGCCTCAGGAGTAGTCCAACTCATGCCTCAAGGATCCCCCGGGGCATCTCCAACAACCTGCTCAATAATGCAAAACCTCTCCCAAGGTGCCTCAGCAGACTTCCAATCGAGCAGGTCGGCGAAGCCCCGTGACTGTGAAGACACCAAGCATTGCAGCCTCTGATGATCAGGATGGCACTGGCAGAAGTAAGCAAACTTTACTAAGACCTTCTTCAAAAGGTTTACGGAACTAGAATTTAACACACACACGCATGACATGAACAGAAGTATTGGGACACATAGAGTTTGTACACGCGAATATTAAAGACTATTAAGATAGTAGTAGATTCAAATTTATTAAGAAACTTTTCAGATGGAACCAGCATTCCTGGAATATTTAAATATGATACTCCGATACTCCGGCCTTTTACATTTGTATTTGTAAATGTTGCATGCATTTCATCCACAGAGTTGCACATCAATACTATGGTTAAATACAAACAAAACTAAATACTTGTACCCTTACTTAACTCTTCTCAAGCATCAAAATGTTTTTTGTTTTTTTTAATTTCGAAGCGAGTGCAAGCAGCTACAGTAAAATCAGGAAAACGAGACACTTTGCTAAAGAACAACAATAAATACTTTCATATGTGTTGCTTTGCTTCACTTGTCTGTAAAATTTGAACATATGAAAGTGTTCTTGAAAAAATAAATAAATAAAAAAAAGAACTAAAAATAAATGATCCACATTGCATTGCATTCTTCTGTAGTATTTTTGATGAAATGCTCCCAAACTTTCAACGCTCCGTTGCCAGGTAGCCGTACCTCTCCCATGTGTGTCAAAGACAGAAAAGACGCAGGCAGTTTTGAGAATAAACATCAGTTATTAAATTAATGTTGACAATTTTAACCATCAACGTAATCGTGACTAGTTGACTAATCTTGGCAGCTCTAGTCAGTCTTGTGGCCAGTTTTCAAATGTTCTCTTGATGCGAGTTATCCCTTTGACCAAGGATTGAAACCTTTTGAATGTTTGAATCAATGTCCCCGAGCAACAATCACGCACTTAGTGAAACTTTGTCAATTGTATTCATTAAAATATCATAAAGCCTCAATAAATCCACAAATAAATGACCGTCCCCTCTCCTGTGTCTCGTACGTACGTGACTATGATTACACTGATGAAGTGGACGATGCACATCTCTCACGCACACATTTGTCATCCTGGATATGTGCACTCGGTATTGAACATAGTCATCCCTCAGCATTCTGACAGCGCGTCTGACATCATCCCCTCCAGACAAATTGCTGCAACACACACCCACGCAAGCCCCTCTGGAGTGTGCCGCTTGCGCTCCACATGAAGTGTCACTCATTACCTCCAGCATGCTTTACTTTTTGAGGTTCACCTTATCGTCTACTCTTCTCCTCCGAACAATCACTTTTTTTTTTTTTTTTTTTTGCTAACACTGTCTCTCTCCACTTTTCAGAAAAGATGTTGCAGCGTTATGGCGCCCTGTCAGGGAAGCTTCATATGATTGAGTTGGAGAAGCGCACGGCAGAACATGGTTTGGGAATCCGCCTTGCAGGGAATAAGGATGACTTCAGGGCCCGCATGAGCGTCTACGTGGCGGATATAGACCCTCGAGGACCTGCCGGCTTAGATGGGCGAATACGGGTTGGGGATGAGTTACTAGAGGTAAGAAGGACATGGAATGGGGATGGTGGGATGAGAAAGAGAGCAAACACTTAGGTGGAAAACGTATTTATTCCAGGACTCCGGTCAATGTTTGATTTGTTTGGCTTTTCGGTTTCATGAGATTCAGTGATGTTGCCGTCTTGTATGTACTGGAGACATGTAAGACAGCAATCCATCTTTTGCATCAAACAAACAAAAAACAAAGTGCGTAAGAGTAATTCCACAAAAGCTCTGAATTGACGCTCTGTCATATTGTACGTGATATGCGGGCATCTCGTGTGATGTCATGAAATGAAGAAAGAAACACAAAATAATTTTTCACAACATTTCAGATTTGTAGAAGCGTTTCCACTGCACAGGTCTCAAAGATGAGAGCAGCAAAAATGGAAACAAGATTTCATGAAGAAAAATGACCTCTTGAAGGATTGCTAGTGCCATTTGGAATTCTTGCAGTGACTGATGAAGGAACAGGGAGGAGTTGGGGACAAATGTGTAGGAAGGGAATGATTGACAGGAAACAGGAGAAGATGACAGAAATCAGATTCATGTGGTGATGGATGGGATAAAGTGCACCACTGGCTGTTTTGATTTATAGATCAACGGTCAGATCTTGTATGGACGCAGTCATCAGAACGCCTCCACCATCATCGATAATACTCCCTCTAAAGTCAAGATCATTCTCATCAGGTGACACCACACAAAGCCTTTCTCAGCCACATACAGGATAAATTCCAACGACCACATTAGATTGTACTGTATGTTGTTTCCACAGAAATAAAACAGCGACCGAAATTCCCCAGAGCCGCTGCACAATGGTGGGTGATGACACTCAAAGCAGCCAGACTGACTCAGAAGCTCATAAACAAATCTCTACAGATGTCCAGAACATCATCCAGGTATGGTTACTTAGTCATTGTACTTAATTTTTTTTCAAACACAATATATTCCATCAGCATTTCTTTAATATAACCAGAACATAAACCATTCAGCACTTTATAGACCAGTAGCAGAAATCTAAAATGTATCCTACAGCTGACTATGTGCCAGAGTAAAGCTTTTAGGACAGAAGCCAGATTTTGTGAAATGCTTGTCAACTGTAAAAATCATGGCAATAAAAGGGTTCTTCCCAAAATAGCTCACTACTTGGAACTAGAACCTTAATGGCACCACCTAACCCGTGGACCTGTAGCATTCAGTGGATCCATCAGTCGGTAAAGAGCTCTTTTCAACCTTCGAGCCACCATATTTCTAAGTGAGCCAAACAAAACAAAAATGGGACTGCAGAGAAACCCTAATCGCATTTGTTTGTGGCATTGCACATCACTATAACCATTTCCATATTTACATTATGTAAACATCACACTGGGAAGGAAAATCATTACCTTAGTCCAGACCTCAGGGACCTTATTGCTGGCTGCTGCTGTGACCGAGGGGGGTGGGCGGGGGGGGGGGGGGGGGTT
>NW_017842060.1:9176962-9181492 GCF_001891065.2 Hippocampus comes | reverse complement strand
GGGCGGGGGGTGGGAGTGGGGTTGGGGTTCTCTTAAATGAATAGAGGATGGAGGGGGAGGTGAAATGAATAAAGAAGACAAAACAATAGGGAAAAGGCAGTTCAAAACGGAACAAAAAACTGTGAATTTTAAATGCCCAATACATTTTAACCTCAGTTAAGCTTAATATTTATCCAAATCATTTATTAATTAAACCAGTTGCACACATAGTTCCATCAGGTTATTATATAATTTTTTTTTTGCTTAAATTAAGCTATAATTACCATTTATTACGTAGACGGACTGTGCAGTACTCAAACACCACTTCATCCATTAATGAACATTTAATTAGTGTTTGAAAAATGCCCTTTTCTATTCCAGTGTGAACACTCTCAGGATGAAAAGCTCAGACGTTGTGAGCCGGACCCCCTCTCAGGTCCCACGTCAGTGACCTCGGACCTCACAAATGAACAAATATTCCCACAGACAAAACAGTCTTGTTGGAAGACGCTTTTATTGCTATATCCATAATTTATCTTGCTGTAAGGTGTCCCAATATAATACAATACAATAATGAGGGCCATGTCTGCGCATAATGTATGCATCGGTAAAGGTTCTTAAAATGAGTTTTCTCCCTCGCTATTTCCGGTCCTAATTCTACTCGATTAACCTTGAGTTTGTGCTTGCCATCCCCCACTCATGATGTCGTCATACACTAATAAGCTTTCATGTTGGGCCCAAGGCTACAGCTATTGAGATATTTGGCCAGAGGGTGTTTGAATTTTAATCCCGCTCCGGTGTGACATCAATTCCCGTATATGTTACGTGTCTTCAGCACTTAGCTCTGTTTGCAGGACAACACCGAAAAGGTTGGGGACAGTGTCAAAGCAGTGAATGACGAGCCAGGGACCCACTTGAAGGTGGCGAAGGTACAAAGCTTCGCTCATCGGAGGATTTCATCAGGTGTATTTAATTATTGACAGCTTACTCTGCTTCTCATACACGAGGCCACTGTCAAAGGGTCTATCAGCTGCCCTGAGGCTGCCTCATCCATTTCAGCCTCCTTGTCAAAGCCTCATCAAGTACCATCACCCCTTCTGGATTGCTCCACCACCATGGCCCTCAGCGCGAAGCAGACCACTCCTAAGGAGCGTCGTGATTGGCGTGCATCCACTTCAGCGTCTGACCCTCTTAACTGTCCCGTTGTGGCTGGCAAAGAAACCGCTATAGAGATTTTTAAGGGAAACTTGGGCCTGGGTCTCAGCATTGTTGGAGGATGTGACACTCTGCTGGTGAGAGTGATGATTAATAATTAAGTTGTCACCTCTTTTAAAGTGTTCTTTTTTTTCTTCCGAATAGGAGGCACTGATGTCTGCCTTGAAGCACCTCCAACTGCAATAAAGTTGTAAATGTATTTTTCTAATATTATCCACTAGGGGTCAGTAATAATCCATGAGGTGAATGATGGAGGAGCAGCGCAGAGAGATGGAAGACTGCAGGCTGGGGACCAGATATTCGAGGTAGCATCAACAATTATATGCGACACTTGAAAGTCAGTCAAATTAATACAAACTGTGCCTCAAAAACATCCAATTAACTTAAGTGAAACGTGCCTCTGCTTGCGCAAAATGTGTTTATTTTGTGTGACTCATCCAGTATTCCACAGTAATGCACATTGTTAGTGGCAAGTCTCAAAGTACACAGATTTGTGTCTATTATTGATATTTAGACATTTATATGATTAATTGCACCTATATTTATTGTATTTAAATCAAACACAAAGCTTCCATTAAGTCTACTAGCTTAATTCCAACGCTAACACGTGAACGAAAAGAGTGCATTTAGACAGAAAGAATAGTCATACTCACAGTCATATATTCTTGATCCTCTGCAAAGAATGACGAATACTACCATTCTTACGAACTCAGAGGAGTTGAGATGGCTCAATGACTTCTGATATCACGGTATGTTTTGATAAAGTACAATCATATGGAGTTCTATATTCATCATTAAAATTGGGATACATTGGAAATTAATTTCAATGAGATTCTTGGATTATTGGAAAGTTGAGTGTTTTTACTTCAGCTTCGTGGTCACAGAACGGATTAAATTTATATCTCAAAGTATCTAAAGGCACCTTTGCACTTTGGTAGTGAATGCAAGTTTTAAAAAATCCACAGTGCCATCGTCCCTCTGTAATGTCTTTCTCCCTTTGCTTCAGGTCAACGGGATTGACCTGAGGCAGGCCACTCACGACGAGGCCATTAGTGTACTGAGACTCACCACCCAACGCGTTGAGCTGCGTGTCTTCAGGCCCCAGGCGGCCTACAGGGAGGAGGACCTGTGGGATGTTTTCAGTCTTGTCTTGAGGCCACATCCTGTCAAGGGCCTTGGCTTCACCACTGTGGGTAAAAGGTACAGGATGCCGAACAGTATCACACTGCCTCAATAAACTTAAAACAATGTATATGTTGACCATGTTCACTTTTTTCACAATAATTCAGTGCCATTCAAAAGACAGTTAACAGTTTCACTTCAGCTGTTACTCTACTGAAATCTCAGATTTTGTTGAAAAAAAAAAGGTACGACTTTCAGAAAGACTATTATAAAAAAAAAAGGAAGGATACCTAATTGGATACGTTGTGGTGATTGACGACCACACGTCTCCAGTAGAAATGGTGCTTCTTTATGATATTTGGACCTGATTTCTTGTCTGAAGTAGTTTCTCACCTTTGACGGGGACTTTATTGATCCATGAAGGCAGGTGGAGGAAGTTTTCATGTTGATGCTTTCAGTTGATGGATGAGGTTATTTTTTTCATGTTGTGAATTTCCCGATGATGTCACATGTGATGTGATGAATGATGGCTCTGACCTAGGAAAAGTATTGATAAAGGTGTCATCATGTGGAATTGATCCATGCCTGTCAGTGTGTAGCCTCACTTTCAACGACTGTACTGTTTGTTCTCTTGTTTCCTTTACCTTTCTATATTACACAGTATGGTAGATAACTATTTTAATTAACAGTTTATATTTGAAATTTTAACAATTACATGTTGATTTTAGAAAACTATGCTGGTCTACTCTTGCGACTTGAACATGAGATCACATTTGATGACCAATTTAAAACCATGTCATTTCAAACGGTTCACATACTTGTTCTTGCAATTATTTTTGAAGAATTTTTTGAACTGCCCTTTCCAATGATGCAGTGAAGTTATTTTGTCATAAATTATAATGTCAGATGAATACTGGGAACATAGATATTGACGTGGATTGTGTACCTGATATTGTGGCTGCTAACATGCATTAGCATAGGTGTACAATATATGTATAAGGACGTAATGAAATCACACAGTTGCAGCATCCTCTAATAACCATAGCAGTGCGAGAGGCAGTTCATAGTCACACTATATTACTGACATGTGATAAATTATTCTTAATGAGTGCTAATTTTTATGGTTCTTCCTGTACCATAAGTGTGACATGATGCAAAACAGCCAGCTTTCAGGTCCCGTCGTGTGTTCTCTTTACGTGCGACAGACACAGCGTTGACCTCTGTTTTCTTCCAACAGTAATGACACCGGCATCTTTGTGTCAGATATCATCAAAGGAGGCGTAACGGATTTGGATGGCAGGTTGATGCTAGGTGACCAGATTCTGTCAATCAACGGGGAGGACATCCGTGCAGAATCACAAGACCTTGCCGAGAGGCTTCTGCAGGTAAGGCAGATTTCAACTTGCACGTGAGATTACCTCTGTGTCAAAACCATACTTTTTGTTTGTTTCATGTCACAGAATTGCTGTGGTGTGTTTCACCTAGAGGTGGCTCGTTTTAAAGCCGGGTTGCCATACCCTGAACAGAACCAGGTAAACTGTTTGCTAACCCAACTTCTGTGATTCTTATTGAATGAAACCAGTTTTGTTATTAGGTCATCGAACCAGTTTTGTTATTAGGTCATATTCTGAATCATCTTTCTAATTTGAAATATGCCTGCAGTTTTTGCATTAACCTCATGCAATATTTTAACAATGTTGCTTTGTGAATGTAGGAGTACTTTAAGTTGTGCTTTATCCAGAGTGAAGACTCAGACTGTTCCACCCTGACACCCTCAAGCAGTTCCACTGCTTGTGTCGACCAACAGAGGGAGGCAGAACACAGAGCAGGGTCCCACAGTGAGTCCGATGTTATCTTTGTCACGGTAAATTACAATATGAATGATCTGTGTTTTAAAAAGGATTTTGAGAAGGCTGAAAAATGAAAAGGCACCATGATAACTTGGCTCGCTTTCAGCCCCGACAGCATTTGAAGACAACCCTGGCTACAGAAAAGTAGTTATTAAAAAGGTTTGTGGCTCTTGAATACATTCGTATTTGCAAGTGCTTCATAGTGTGCAAGAGAAACTTTAGACACATTTGAAAGTACTCTTGGTGAGCATAGCAGAGTCAATAATGTGCTCAGTGAAATAAGTCCAACACTATGCACATCATGTGTGCCTGCGCGTGTGTGTGTGTGTGTGTGTGTGTGTGTGTGTGTGAGTGTGTGTGTGTG
>NW_017842060.1:9114518-9176893 GCF_001891065.2 Hippocampus comes | reverse complement strand
GTGTGTGTGTGTGTGTGGCATCATCACAGGGTCCACGTGACTCCCTCGGCATCACTTTAGCAGGAGGAGTGGGCAGTCCCCATGGCAACGTACCTCTTTTTCTTGCGACCATGGATACCAGTGGAGTAGCTGCCAAAACACAGCAATTAAAGGTGTGTGTATGCGTGTGCATGCATCCGTGTGTGCGTGCGTGTGTGTGTCTGTCTGTTTAAACTACTGTACACCTCAGGAAAAGACATCTGTCATTTCCATCAAACGATGAGGACTCATCCGCCAACTTTATTTCTCACAAGACATGCTACTCATACATATGTATCTAATTATTGACGAATATTTCTAACAACCTGAAGACGTGTTCATAGTTGACAAATTGTTTAAAGAGAAAAGTTTCACGTCACTGAAATGTCCTCGCAAAAAAAAAAAAAAAAAAAGTCAAGGTACATTTTTTAGTGTACTGTGTTCCCATCAGCTAGGAGACAGGATCCTCAGTATAAATGACGTCTCCATGGAGGGAATGACTCACATCCAGGCTGGAGCCTTGCTTAAGAATGCCATTGGTGCCGTCACCCTACAGGTAATGTCACCGTTTACTGTACCACAACGTCAAAACACGTTTAAATCACCAACATGATCAAATATTTATCTATTTTTTTTACTGAGAATAGAATTGAATAAGTCCATAATGTGTGCATATGAGAGCCTTTAGTTGTTTCCCGGTAGTGACTAATGGTAACTGGCTAACTGCAATCACGTTCCTTTGATTGCATTTAGTCTTCAATCATTACGGCTTTCAATTAGACACAGGAATGAAATGGCAGAAAATTGCGACTTGTCAAGAGGTTACAAGGATATATCATCGATTTATCAAATAAAGCAATGCAAAAGGTCAAATTAATTAATATGAACGTGCTTTAAAATCTGATGCCTCACTTGACCTTCAACGTAATGACAATGTGGGCCAAAAAGTTTTGCAATTAAGCATCATCCATCTCTCTTAGATAGACTACCTGCTGCCAGTTGGGCCTCATTTGGATGATTTCTCTCGAAGGGCTTTATAAAGTATGAGCCTGGGAATTTGGCCAAAATTGTATTTTTGTGTGCCCTGTTATGATACACATGTTAGTAAATCAGATGTGAGGGGTTGTTCCATCTTTCTGGGGGCCACTGACTTTTGGGATTTCAGGACAGCTTGAATAAGTAGATTTTCAAGGTACATGTGTTTGTACATGTGAAAATATTTCAGAGTTTCCAGGAAAAACGAAGCTCCGAATAAGGCACCTGAAATGCCTGGCCAGTAACAATAATACACAGCAAATTCAAACTCGCCTTTGCACCCCAAGGGGCACACATAGGCCCTTATAAATGAACAGAACTATTTTGTGTGTGTATACTGCAGGTGGCAGCTGGACGCAGCCCTCATCATCCTAGCGGTGTACATGAGCGACCAACAGGCCAGCCCAATAGCCTGGCATGCTTTCACAACAACCTCTGGTACACAGTCTAAACAGCGTACAATTTACACTTGGAAGAGAGGAAACTATTCAGAGTAGTGGATTAATTGTACTCCAAAACGATTAAAGTCAACTTTTATTTGATGAGAACATAAGTTACTCACCCATATTTTATACGGATGATAGTCTCACGTACTCTGAGTGAAGAGATGTTGATCCATTCTGAAGATTTACTCCCGCTGTAGTTGCCGAGGGAGGCATTGGACCAAATCTGGTCTTGTTAGAGTAAAATGTACTCGACAAAATTTACAGAGTAGTGAGCTCACTGTGTCATAATCATTCCCCATTCAGTGAGTAAGTCGTTGTAGTGAAGAGAGCTCGATATCAGTTGTTTGTGTGCATCGCTTCGAGAAAACACAGTATGAAAACAATCCAAAGTTTGTTTGACATTGTCTGCTCACAGCACTCGGATGTATAAGACTGTCAGTCTGGATCGAGGCTCTTCAGGCCTGGGCTTCAGCATCGTGGGAGGCTTCGGAAGCCCACATGGAGACCTGCCCATCTACATCAAAACGATCTTTAACAAGGTCAGACCCAGTCCATGCGGACACACCATGAAGTCATATCATCACACTCATAATTGTTCTATTTTTTTTTTTTTTTTTTTTTTTACGCCAATAGTTGAGCAAAGTTAGCCGGTTTTACACACACCATCAAACGGCAGTGGCGCAGAATGTATAATTTATGAAATAATGACAATTTTGTCTCAATTTACCCGAAGCAAAATCTGTGTCCATTTAATTGAGCACAAAGCTGATATACTCAGAGGGAGCGCGACATACGGTATTTTCCGCACTCTAAGGAGCACCTAAAAGCATTCAATTTTCTCAAAAGCAGACGGTGCGGTGCGTCTTATAATCCGATGCGCCTTATATATGGATCAATATTGTGATTTCTTGGACGTAGCATTTTAAATGTTCTGTACTCCAAAACGATTAAAGTCAACTTTTATTTGATGAGAACATAAGTTACTCACCCATATTTTATACGGATGATAGTCTCACGTACTCTGAGTGAAGAGATGTTGATCCATTCTGAAGATTTACTCCCGCTGTAGTTGCCGAGGGAGGCATTGGACCAAATCTGGTCTTGTTAGAGTAAAATGTACTCGACAAAATTTACAGAGTAGTGAGCTCACTGTGTCATAATCATTCCCCATTCAGTGAGTAAGTCGTTGTAGTGAAGAGAGCTCGATATCAGTTGTTTGTGTGCATCGCTTCGAGAAAACACAGTATGAAAACAATCCAAAGTTTGTTTGACATTGTCTGCTCACAGCACTCGGATGTATAAGACTGTCAGTCTGGATCGAGGCTCTTCAGGCCTGGGCTTCAGCATCGTGGGAGGCTTCGGAAGCCCACATGGAGACCTGCCCATCTACATCAAAACGATCTTTAACAAGGTCAGACCCAGTCCATGCGGACACACCATGAAGTCATATCATCACACTCATAATTGTTCTATTTTTTTTTTTTTTTTTTTTTTACGCCAATAGTTGAGCAAAGTTAGCCGGTTTTACACACACCATCAAACGGCAGTGGCGCAGAATGTATAATTTATGAAATAATGACAATTTTGTCTCAATTTACCCGAAGCAAAATCTGTGTCCATTTAATTGAGCACAAAGCTGATATACTCAGAGGGAGCGCGACATACGGTATTTTCCGCACTCTAAGGAGCACCTAAAAGCATTCAATTTTCTCAAAAGCAGACGGTGCGGTGCGTCTTATAATCCGATGCGCCTTATATATGGATCAATATTGTGATTTCTTGGACGTAGCATTTTAAATGTTCTGTAAAGCGCTTTGTTACAGCTGCAGTGGTTGTGAGCGCTCTATATTAAATTAAAAAAGCTGTATTGTATTGTATGTATTCCTT
Source organism: Hippocampus comes (assembly GCF_001891065.2). Classification (NCBI taxonomy): domain Eukaryota; kingdom Metazoa; phylum Chordata; class Actinopteri; order Syngnathiformes; family Syngnathidae; genus Hippocampus; species Hippocampus comes. The sequence continues at coordinate 9,173,507 of NW_017842060.1, read as the reverse complement.
TTGTCGTAGCTCCATCTAGTGGATGCATAACGCAACTGCAGCCACCGTTGTAGCTTCTATTCCATGCACTTATCATGCGATGCAAAGAGTTTTAAAATTGGCCATTCATTGAAGGTGCGTCTTCTACTCCGAAGCGCCTTATAGTGCGGAAAATACGCCATTCTGATGTCTGAATGGCCACAGTTAAATTCACAGGTTTATTATATCTTCTACCATTGAACAAAAGAGCATTTAATTGTTCTGCCTGTCAATATATGTCAGTGGTCTAGATCGATACACAAGCATATATTATTAATTTCCACATTTGTGTCCCTCGGCACTCTCGTTGGGAAGGATTCTTTTGGCTTGTTTTGTTTTGTTTTGTTTTTTACATCTGGGAGGCCTAATGAAATTCAGAATTATAAATCCATGAATTTCACACTTCAAAACATTGAGTTTTTTTTTTTAAATGTTCCTTGCAAACCTGCATTTCATCATACTTGTGCATGCAGTTTACAGTCTTACCTCTGTGAGGCATCGTTCCCATCATTTTGCTCCGCAGGGAGCAGCCATTGAGGATGGGAGGCTGAAACGAGGCGATCAGATAATTGCGGTGAACGGACACTGTCTGGAGGGGGTGACACACGCCGAAGCAGTGGACGTCCTCAAGAAGACCAAAGGGACTGTGCTTCTCACTGTCCTCTCATGAGTTTGACCAGCAGAGCCCATAATTCATGGAGAAGAGCCTCAAAAGGGAAGTCAATTATTTAAGATGAACTACCTCTTAACTTCGAGCACAGCCCGGGTACTCCATAGTCCCAATATAAATTGTATAATAATATATAAAATGTAATCATAATTCAATCGTTTTTTGGGGGGGGTCAAAAATCAAATTGCATTTTACAATGAAAAAATTCTCAAACGAATTTCACTTTAACAGCGAGCCTGAATAGTTTTGAATAATTTCCAACAACTTTCCTAAATCTGAAATATGCCAAGTGCTTTTGCCAATATTTTGTGTGGCATCAAGGTGGAAGGACTATTTTGTGATAAGTATGGTAAGTTTTATTTAATGATGTTACAAAGCTACTGAGTGAATGATGGTTTTAACGCAAATTTTGTTTTGTTCATTTTTATTGCATAATGTGTGTGTTTTAGGAAGTTTGCCTGTGATGAGTGATTTTTTTCTAATTACCGGTACTGTATTAGTATTCTTATTTTCTGTAAGGTATTGTATTTCATGATTGTTATAGGAACGCAGTGTTTGGAGTCATACAACAACGAAATATGCTGTAAGTGTTTTTATTAAATGATCATTTGTTAGTAAATTACGTCATCTGTTGCACACCTTTGTGTGGGGGGAAGCAGCCTTTGTGGTAGGATTTATTTATTTTTTTTTTTTTTTTTTATGGCAGTGTTCGAATAATTGCTCATTTGTTTTTCTCTTTTGTGTTGTTTCTTTGTTTGTTTGTTTGCCCTCACATGAGGAAAAATAGCATCCAAACACATCATGGATATTTTGAAGCCTCAATATCAAATCTGTAAAAGATATTTTTTCCCCATGTTAACGATTCGCCAAACTTGGTCGGCAAAGAGTAGGCCTATAGTGGAGTGAAGTCCTTACCGACGAGCTATCACCACACACATATAGGTTTTTAAAGGTCAAAATTTCATGGCGAAGGTGAAACATTCCCCTGAAATATGCTTGGATAAGCACTCTAGTTCATAAATGGATGAAATTGATTTATTCATTTCATTTTTTCTTGCTTTTCTTTGATGAATCAGAAGGCCTTTTAAGTGCCACCATAACGAGTGTGTGATGGCAACTGTTAATTTGACTGCAGCTGGCTCAACTTTAAGCAGATGTTTACAAGAACAAGTCAGAGAAATACAGAAATGGCAAGTGAACCTGGCCTGTATATTTTTTTTTAATTGCGCAGAACTATGCATTTAATTACTGGAGTTACTAGTGACAACTTGACATGTAATCCATTTGCACACAAATGTCTCATTTAGGAAGTAGGAAGCACCGAGGGAGATCCTGTCTGTAGCTCTCCGCATTCATCAACACCATCTGCTCGCCTCGACACTTTTATTGAAAGGCAGCCATGACAGTCTGCTTCATCCCTCTCCACATGAACAATTGACTATGAAGAGCCTTTTAAAGTGACTGAATGCCAACATGCTTTATGCATTTAAATGTGGACTATTATTTCCTGCATTATATTTGACTCTCAAAGCCCAAATTGTGGGAAAGAATTGTATACATGTCACAAGTATCACATGTAGTTTTGATTACGGTCCGTCATGTCCATCCAAATCATTTTTCTCAATCATAAGGCAACTATTTACGAAGGCGAGATCAGGAGAACGCAAATAACAGACTGATTTCATGCCCTTTAAGATCCATGGCTCTTTTTCAAAAACTGTGCTGCTGCCCCGCTGTCACAACTCAGTGTTGGTTTTTTTGAGGGGGTGGTTCCCCCCCATTGCAACTTAAGAAATTCTAAAAAGTGCTCAATTGATATGCGAGGAACTCATGATCCTCACTCAGGAGGGTGCGCGAGGTCGGCCAGTTGACAGAATGTGGTGGCTATAACTAGAGGTAACGAAATAATGGTTTGATTCTTAACTATCATGTAATTAATGAGGATTTTTTTTTTCAGATGGCAACTGTTGAGGTTCCCTCTGTTCTACAGAAAACTGAATAGGTTTGCCGCACAGTGTATTCGAAACAAACTGATCAACGAGATTAAATATAGACTCTCACCTTTATTTATTTGTATTTTTATTTTTTGTGATTGCACAAAAATATGCTCTTCAATATTAAGGCATTACAGCCATTTTATACAGACTAGCTCTATTTTCAGCAGCTCCAAAAATATAGATCTATTTTGTTAACATATGTTTCCACGTGTAACATTCTGTACAGTTGTAAGAGTTATTACTTGTGTGTTCTGGCCACAAGAGTGCAGTGTCTGTGCTCTTTTCGCCTGATGACACTTTGGCTGTGCTTTCGACATGACTCATCTGTTCAAGCTAAATAGTATCTAAATGCTTTGATTTGTGAGGCAGCCTCGAGGCTCAGACGAGCAATTTGGTGCCTGCAGGTATACCTGCTATTCAGTTAACTACTGTGTTCACACCCAAATATATCACTTTGGCAATGCATTTGTAACAGTTACGCCCTTTCTTTTTCCGGACGTGGCAAAAAAACTCAAGTTGAAGTACAAATGCGTTAAATATAAATGATTCAAATCCTTTACGTTAAAATCAGCTTTTACAACAAGGCAAAAGGAAGACTGGCACTGATATGATCTAGCCATTTTAATAACTTGGCACCACAATAAACTTTTCAAAACACAAAATAACGTGTATTGCTCTTAATGAGAAGGGGAGAAAACTATAGCATTGACTGAAGCTTTCATGCCATCTTTTTTTCCCCGTGGCTTTATGAATTGAACACTAAATTAGCTGAAAATAACAAGTGAAAAATGTATGGAACCAGTACAGTACAGATATGTGGGGGTTTTTTTTTTTCAAACTATAAAGATAGTCAGATACATTAGAATGGCAGAAACTGGTGGATTTTAATTTAGAATGGTGCATATGCCACAAATCCTTCTTGGAGCTGATGACATGGCTGAGAGTTTGCTTCTTTGAATGCGTTTCCATCATCATTAATGTTGCCTGGCTCACATTCCTCTATGTCAGTGCCGTGCCTGTTGTTTTCAGCCTTTGAAGACAAGATCGCAACTGCGGTTTACTTTACCTTTCTCTATTTACAGGTTTTGTTTGCCATGTCATCATTCCCAGAAGATGAAAAAAGTAATAAGCCTAATTTGACAAAATAAGTACTTGAAAGTGTAAGTAATAGAAAAGATACAGTAAATTTTTTTTTTTTGAATTTACTCCATTTTATGACATCAAATGGTTGCACGAAATAAAATCATCTGGATCCAGATACCGGTACGTTTTTTTTTAAGTCGCCTATACATCGACTTCAAAAAAATCCATTGACATCCAGATACTTTTATTTTGTGAAACTATATGACAAAATACAATTGAGTAAATCCAACACACCATTTTCAGTGTAACATGGTCAGAAAAATAATATTTTTACTTTGTTACTTCTCATTGACACATTTCTAACACCCCATCCACCGCCCTTCAGAATACAGTCAAAACAATGATACACGCGATTAGAAGAAAGGTTTTAACTCAGTGACACTTTATAAAAAGACATTGGGGCTTTCTTTAAAAAAAAAATGCTTAAATGTGTTAAGGGCTCTTTATATAGGCGTTGATTTAGACAACAGATTGTGATTTGTCCAGTCTCCGGTCATCCTCTGAGTATCTCCGGAAGGTTTCCCCCAGCAATGGCTCCAAGGCCTCAGCTGAGCGGTAGGATCGAGCTCGCACCGCACAGGCGATGACACCGCCCACCACTGCCATGACCAGCACTGCCGCAACAATGGCGATGGTGATGATCTCAGACAGAGTGTAGGCACGAACTGTGGTGAAACAACACGTCAAGGTGAGGGGGGGGTTCGCTGCATTGTCACTTGACTGTGTGTTTGTATGCATCCATACCTGGCCACTGGACCTCGTAGGAGTAGCCCAAGTTTTGAGGGGCGGACACAAACATCTCGGCATTTGTGACAGGAGGCCAAAAAGGAACCATGTTGAATTGGCGGTTGTGTCCAATCGGAGCATTCTCCTCAGGATAGACAATCTCCCCTGTGTGGAGGAAAAGAAAAACATTAATTCATCCGATTGCTCTTTCTAGGATGGGCAGACAGACTTTTGTGCTGAGGAGAGTCACTGGTGCGAAAAAAGATGTATTTTCACTTCCAAAAATTGCTCACTGGAGAAAGCAAAAACAATTTTCCGCACTTTGCAAAGCCAAATTCAAACAGTGTATTAGTTGTATGTCTTTTGCATATTATCTCAGAGCAAAACACCCGAGTCAAATCCCATGGAGGTAATTTGAAATTACCTCCACGGGACCTCGCAAATCAATCCTGCTGGATTGTGGTGCTTGAGATTAGAGCGAAACCTCTAACTAAGAAGTTTTGAGTGTTGTTTCTATGAAAAGAATAGAAGAAAATGCTGACTCAAAGAATCGTATTCAAGGATCAAAGAAAGCTGTTAGAACAGCATATGAATCAAAATATACTTTGTATTTGACCGTTTTAGATTAATTCCAATATTTTACTCAAGTAAATATCTGTTACAACTTTTGTAGAAAATAGTAGTTGAAAAATACATCATAACAAAAAAAAAACATTTAAACTTCTGAGAAACCATTTAGAGGGAAGAAAGGCTAAATTAATGGAACAAATATTGGATGCTTGGCAACATTAATGCTCGATGGGCCAAATCCAATACGGAGTGGGCTGTATCTGCCCCCCCAGGCCATACTTTGCCTCACCCTGTTCAAGTATGATATGCTGGGTTGAATATTACCTGGTTGGTGCCGACTGAGCCATTCATCAAAGATAGCGTCGGTGAAAGTGTGCAGCAGGACGAAGATGGGATCATTCGGGGAGAGGTGGGTCTGTCCGCCTGTGCCGTTGAGGAAGAGGTGGGCCAGGTTGTGGAGGCTGCGGATCACTGGATCATACATCCCCTGGGGAGCGCTGTAGCCTTAAAAAAATAAAAATTAAAAAATGGCAAAACATTTAAAGTACAGAACAATATGAAGTGACTTCCAAAAGTTTTTTCACTTCTACTGTGTCAGGCTTTTTGGAAATAAAGTTTTAAGTCACGTGTACACTTCACAGGTTTCTTTTAGTTGAATCTAACTCTGGCGCGAGAGCTCTGAAAGAATAGCTCATTCAATCAAGTGTGAATGCTATCAGTGAGATCTTTTTGCACACCGGGGCTAGGAGAGGTCAACCTTCGTGTGAATTAATTCAAAATTGCATTGAAAAGCATCAGCAAATAACAAGATGGCATCAGAGTTTCTTTTTTTGGAATGTGCTTCAAGTGGTTATGTAGAATATATTGAGATACATATATATCCACTGCTAAAAAAACTTTATAATAATAACGGCAACACTTGTAGTTACATTGCGCTAAGTGTTCCCTTTATTTTTTTGAACAGTCTATCAAGCTAGTTAGCTATCTGGCTATTTATCTATCTATACATGTGTGTTCCCTTTATTTTTTTGAGCAGTCTATTTCTCAAGCTAACTAGCTAGCTGTTTGGCTATCTATCTACAGGTATTTATACATGTGTGTATCTTTGTGATGGCTTGTGTGGGGTTCAAACTCCGTCGGTCTGTGCAAAATTTCCCCAAATTTGAAAGTGTTTTTTAATTAATTCGGTGTATGATGTTTAGTCTCAACCCCTTCTTCTTTGACAGATTTTTAAGGTCTATAATGTAACCAGTCACGGAGAATTGTCCTTTTTTATAATTAATGTCTTCTCTGGTATTCTATTTCTGACCTTTATGCTCAATAAGCACACGACTCTTGCCTTTAAATATTACTTTTGTAGTGCATGTTTTATGGATTTGAAAGTTGCAATGCAAATGAAGTTCACTGTGTTTCTCTCAGAGGTCAGATGAGAAGGAATCGTGACGCGTCATTGCACACCTTCAATGGAGTTCCTGAAACTCTCGGAGGAGGTGGAGTAGTAAGGCGGGGTGTCGAAAGTGTTGAGCTGCAGACAGTCCAGCACGTCCTGGGGCTCGGGCAACCTCTGCACCATGGGCCGTGCCACATTGCCCGCCGGATTCCTCCTGATGGGGCTGGTCTCTGTGTCTGGGAGTGTCGGACCCAAGGTCAGAGTTAGTGTTTTCACTTGTGTGTTAACAAGCGCTGCGCAAAAGAAAATCTTTCTAGCTGGAAGCAATAATTGTATTCAAGGATTTTTCCAAGGGGGGCACTCAAACTGCGGTTCAGATCCAGGTCAGTTGTCCCCATGGAAATGGAGAGGAAGGGGATGCGATGAGTTATGTTGTATTATTCAACAACTCTCTAATTCGATGTGGGAGACTCGACTGGTTTGATCAGTCTTTAACATGACAGCATGGTAATTGTTCCCTAAATTCCAACAACAGTGAGTGGGAGCTTTGTGAAGTCTCTTTGCAAGTGTGACCTCCTTCTTGTTTTCCTTCCCCCCCCCCAGCCCCCCGTTCTTCCCCTCCATCACACACACAAGGGTGCAATCAGTCGGCTACATAACAAAGTTGTCGGTGTGAAGATGATTCCCACTGATCAAAGTCTGCCAGATTCCCGTCTCTGACAAGCAGACACAGAAATGAGACAACCCCCCATAACCCAGTTAAGGAGAAGTTGCTTGTTGATGCAGGAAATACCGAGCCTGTCGTGATTCTCCAAAGGGATTAACCTGACACATCACTCACACCTCAGCCACTCACGTCTCCAAATCCCTCCACTTTTCTTGTACATTCGCCATTGAACTGAAAGAACCAATTATGGTTTTGTTCAAAGTGGATTGATAGTCAGAATTACTCCATAATATGATCTTCAAAAGAAGAGCTTTATTTAAAAACTGGAAGCCTGATGGTGCCTTGGGTGGTTTTGAACTCTGGTGCCAGTGTGAGGCAAGCGCCGGTCTATGTAAATCTGATCACCTAAATCTGATTTATTTCAGTGTCTCACATACAATTGCCCCTATTCTAGTCTCTAAGCCTAAAACTATTCAGAATGACTGCTTGCAAACAAAAGTGTGATACAATGTGCACTAACTGATTAAAATCAAGAACATTAAAGTGCCTGGTGCCTCTTGTGGGTGATCTTTAATCCAGGTTAGAGTAATCTACAAATTTGGAACAAAGGAAATGGGGCTTCTTTTTGATTGTTAAAAATGTTATTGAAGTGTTAAGTGTGTAACTAGCTAACAAAAATTAGAGTCCAGTGATTAGCTACATATTGGTACATTAGTACAGTGTTGATAGCGGATAATATAGTGGGTCACATGGCTGACTTCCGTGCAGCCACCTTCAGATAAATTCCCGCTCATTGACTGCTTGTATGAACGCGAGTGCAATTTTTGAGCTGTCACTATTTGAACCCTGCGCGTGACCGATGCAGGCTGTAGTCTACCTTTCACCCACAGTCAACTGGGATCCAGATTCCCCGCAAACCCGAACAGCTAGAAAACGGATGGTGTGTCAACGCATGAAAAAGGACAAGTTACAAGCAGGTGACTGAAAATGGTTTCCCTTTGCAGGGTGTCGGCGCTCTGACCCTTAAGAGATTGAGCAAAGAGCTCGGTCATTCAAAAGGGACTCCGTGGGGAGAAAGGAGTCAGTAAAGGTGGTTTTATATAAGATGCTTCTCGGATACTGCCCTGGGGAGGTGTTTCAGGCAAGGGACGAGACCTCAGGGCAGTATTAAGACACACAAGAGGGAATACATGTCTCAGAGCTGGCCAGCAATGGTACACATCTGTGGAGGCCAGAAATGGGAAAGTCTGGGCACACCTGCTTCGAGTGCAGCTCCGGCGACCCGGATAAGCAGAGGAAAAAGTTGGAGGATGATGTATTTTCCTAAGTTCGGTTCTCGGAGAGAACTAACTTGAGCTGAAAACTTTGGGAAACCCTGACGAGTAGCTTAACAAATTGAGTTTCTGACAGACTGTTAGCAATTGTGAGCAATTTCCAACACAGCACAGCAGCAAGGGGGTCGTATTTATAGCAGCTTGTGTCATTCGTGCTCTATTTATGAGGTGGATGACCTCATTTCGCACAACTCCCTTACGTGCTGAGGTATCGCAAGCTAGCGAGTGAGAGACTCTTTCTTACTGTTGCAGATGGTGCCAAACGTGTCGTAGTCTTCCACGCTTTCGCAGACCACCCTCCACTGGGAGAACACCGAGTTGGGGCTGATGGAGTTCATGTCGAAGGAGCTCCTGGCCCCCAAAAGGTCGTCCGTGCAAATGTCACAATCGCTGCCTCCGATGGCAAAGTTCCAGTAGGGAAGCGCAAAGGATGAATCACCCAGCATGTCCTATGTAGCGTATGCAAAATATTGACAATCGCCTCTATTAGTCTGATATTCGGTCTTAATCCAGATGAGTAGGTAATTAATTGATCAAATCAAATCTCTTTTATTTGCCTTTTGTGCTTTTGGCCACATCATTACATCCCCTTTATTGACACTGTGTGTTTGTGTTTGTGATTTGGAGATGTGCTTTTTGTAGATGGCCAAAAATTGTTTCACAAACAGGTGGAGGATCCCCTGCAGGATATATTTCGGAGATCTATGACCTTGGGTTTCTAAGCGTCTTTTTAATTTTTAATGAGGCTCTTGTATTAGATCTCATTTGATCCCGTTAAGTCGAACATTCTAGTGTATCGTCGTCCCTTTTCCCGTGTCTCTCACATACTTTTGCTTTCTCTTCGTGTATTTTGTCTTCTACGGTCTACCCACTTGCATATCTCTTTCCAGTTGCAGCAGATGAAAGCGGTGCCAGGTGACAAAACCGGGGCCCTCGTGGGAAAAGTCCACTCCTCCGAAGCTGGCCTGGCCTGGGCCCAGGAAGGTCTTACTGACAGAGTAGTAATGGCTCCACACAAAGTAGTTGTAAATGGTGATGTTCTCAAACTGAGGCGTGTTGCCATCCGGCCCAAATATCTCCTGGTACCTAAAAATGAGAAAAGCAGGAGGTTGGCAAATTAGTTTTTACTCTCCATCATCATCCTTGGAGATATTGTTTGGGAGATTAACAGCATTATTATGGTTTGGTCGTCGCTCAGTGAAGTCCATAAATATATTTTTTAAATCCCAACAGTAGCTGCCAATGAGACATCAAGTGATAAAAGCCTTTCTGAGTGCAGCAGGAAGTCACTCTTGACAAGGAGGTCAAAAGGTTGGCACTTAGCGCCGTCGAGAACAGCTTCAAATATTTATGTGCTGTTGCTCCAGAAATTATTCTACCTGCGGCTTCCACTGATAAATCTTTTCAAAACAATCTGTTATTTTCCCACGACGACGAATGATGACTTCATGTGTCATGAAAATATAATAAGGCACATTAGCATAAATACCGTCTTGTACAGATGACAAGGTCGGGGTGGATGGTCCTCTTTGCTTGGTCTAGAGCGTCGATAAATGCTCGCTTCTCACTTGCGCTCATTTGCATTAAATTTCTCCGTACTGCAGGAATGTTAGGGAGAGAGGAGAGTAACAGAAAAGAAGAGGAAAGGTTATTATTTCTCATTAAACGTGTCTATCCCCTTGCCACAAATGCTGTTGTCATTCCCGTGCTTGTTTTCTGGGGAAATACTGAGAGAGTGCTTATCGGGTGTGCAACGGGAAATGATCCAGTTTCACTTATCGACGATTTGTTTCCCACAAATAACATATCTTTGTTCTACTCTCTATGCCAGCAATGTACAGTGACAAGCAGAGCAATGACATGCTCTTCCACTACATGTGGCATTTTTTTGTTTGGTGTTGAGCCGTGCATTTACCGAATGTGATGACAGTTTTCCAGGGGGAAAAAAAGTTATAATTTATTCAAGTGGATAACACACCCAGTGATTAATTGGGGCACACTATCTATATTTTACCCTTAACTTCAAGAGTAAATGCATTCTCTATGCCATGCTACAAAATATTTTCCTTTCTCTTACCCACAGAGATCCGCTGGTCACAGTTCGGTCCAGTCAGTCCATGTCGACATCGTCCGCAGTTGTAGCCGCTGAAATTGCCGTTACACTGACAAGAGCGATTGAAGAATCGCATCGGCCACCTCTCTCGATCGTCGCGCCCGGCGTAGGGATACTGGGGTCCGTGGCGCCGATTGTCGGCAGCAATGGGCACACACTGACCCCGTCCCGTACTGGATCCGCATTCATCTCCCGCTTGGCCTGACAGGGAGGGGCAGCACTGGCCACTGCGGAGCCCCTCCGGGGTGACGCACTCCCGAGGGAACTGGGCCACAATCATTGTGACACACAAGGTGGCCACCAGGAGAGTCGCTGTCCAAATGCTTGACAGGTAAGAGAAGAGGCTCATTTTGTTGTCGTGATAGGAAACTATGTTTAAACGGGAATAGAAGCAGGTGTAAAATGACAATAATGTTTTTTGTTTGTTTTTGGCCAAGGACTGAGATTATTGTATTTTTACTGCATTTGCACAAACAATGAAAGTGTTCTTGTTTGGCACATGTACCACTACTCCAGACACAAAATGTTTTCTGGATTTTGTATACTAATGCTGAAAAAAAAACAGCCTTCAACAGCGTTTTTGAGGGCCATTTGTTTTTTTTAAGATTAACAGTATGTTGCAATTTTCAAAGATGTGAAATGTATGCTGCATTGAAGATTCTGAAAGACACTTATGCTTCATCGAAGTACTAAATTCTGTGGCAAAAGATTGTTGTCGCCATTCTGAAGCTTCGTCCTTCAGGTGGTCTGAGCCTTTATTCATAATTCAAGGGGCAATTAGCTTCCAACTCTCAGCAAATCAGAAGCACTTACATAGGCTGGAAATTATTGAGATTATTTATTCAGCGGATCTTTGATAAGAAATGAGCAGTATATATCGCAAGTGGTCTTTTTATGTTCATCATAAGAGAAAACATTCAGGAAGTTGGAAAAGAATAAAATGAATAATTTGAATGCCAATTTTATTCAGAATTTTTTTTGTCCTTACCTGTGAGTGTGCATCTTGCTCGTCTTGATCCGACCAACTGTAGCCCCCAAAGAATTAGTTCATCCTGCTTCTTTGTCTTAAATAGCTATGGAGCGCATGACTAAAGTATTTGCACCCACCACCCTCCTCACCCATGCCCCTAGTCTCTCACACACACACACACACACACACACACACACACACACACACACACACACACACAGAGTGGGTCCAGATGGATGACCAGAAAAAGGCTTGAATCTTGTGATCATAACTTTAGGGCAGACTGTCCCTCCTGTAATTGTCAGATAATTTGTCTTTTTGTCTGTGGATGTTCACTCATCCAAGTCGGGATGGAAGTAATAAAGTTGGCTATAAAATGCAAAATAAAAATGTAGATTCAGGGATCACCAACACTTTTGAATGTGAGAGCTACTTCTTGGGGATTTATTAATGTGAAGGGCTACCAGTTTGGAGCACGTGCATGGCAGGTTAACCCGTTCAGGGACAGCGGTTACTACAGTGGACAGCTTATCAGGTTACAGGTTATCATTATTTGCACATGAAAGGGTTAATGAAACAATCTCAATTGTCCCTAGGTGTGATTGTGAGCAAGAATGGTTGTTCCTGCCCTGCGATTGGCTGGCAACCGGTTTAGGATGTACACTGCCTATTGCCTCAAGATACCTCCAGCACGCCCGTGACCCTCATGAGATAAGTGGATTTGGTGATGTGGTATTTTTCAAACAGGTAGTGGACTCTAGCCATTGGACAAGAGAAGCAGAAACATTGCTCTTTAATTTTTAGATTGTGCAACAGTTGTTGATACAAATGTCAAAAGTTATGAACAATATAAACCTCAGTTTTAAACGTTTTACTTTTGGACAGGACAAAGACAATGCTTGTACAGAAATGCAAACGTCACAAGAAAAATGCTTCTTTCCCTTTTACAGAGAGTACTTCCTCAACATGATCACACACGTAAAATGGGTCCAGACTATTCTCCCCACTCCCCCCGGGAATTTCACAAATACTCACACAGACACAAACATTCACATGCGTTCACTCAAACACACATCATACAAATTGGCGTGATCATCTTTCAGAATCAGGTACTCTGCTTTGAGTACTGTTGGACAATTTGTAATACTTCATGAGGTATTTGGGATACATTGGAACAAGGGCGAAGAGGGGCTTACACTTTAATAACAACACAAAAACAATCGGACCACCCTAGAGCATGGAAGTCCTGACTTCTTGTGGGGAATGCGGTCCTCGTCCACCACTGGCTGATTCCTCTGCGGTGACGTCTGGGATGTTCGACATGCTAATCACATGCTTCCCTTTGTGCTTTTTGATGTTTTGTGCCAGGGTCGCCGCTGCATCGTATTGCTCTGCTGCTCCAATTCTGTCAGTGATAGAATAAAACAATGTTTGAAAAGAGAGTACTGTATCCAGTTTAAGTATCGCATATATGCAGTAGATGTAAACTTGTTGGAATATCCGCAAAAGCATTACTGGACGGTGGAGCATGAGATTTTCTTTTCCTCGAACAGTCATACCCCGGGCTTTCTCTGACCCATTCATGCAAGTCATCAAGGCATCACATGTATGCCACACTGAGTACCCTTTGGAGTGTATGACGTTACAAAACAGCTTGAAGGAAATCAGCTAAGAGGTCCATAATTGGACCTCTGGAAGTTAAGAGGACAGCTGCGCGCATTCATGTTTAGAAACCATTGGGCGCTGAGAGGTGTGCGGTATGAGGCTGAGTGACATCATACACACACATACACATAACATACTGTTGAAGGTCCCCATTTCCTGCATGGAGTGTGTCGTCACTGTTGTCACCGCCCGTGGTCACCTCTGCTTCAACACACCCTTCCTCACATGAGCGTTGTTCAGCCGGGCCGCTGCAGATAAGTACATTTGAAAAATACTGATAACAAGATGTCCCCACAATGAAGGAATTTCACATTGAATTTTTTTTTCAATGTATGGTTGTAATATGCAACTACAGAAGCCTCCCAACACTGCACTGAGTCACTGAGGTGTTATTTAAGCTGTCAGAAAAAACTACAGTATATTCTATTATTTTCTCATTAATAACAAAAGTCATATGACAACAAAATATATCAAATGGCCAAGATGTAACTGAGTAATTTAACGTGATTGTGAAAATAAATACACTTATTAAAAGGAATATGGCATAAACGATACCTGTTTTTGTTATGACCTTTAAAGATATAGATGATAATGACAACTGTCTCCAAAAGCAAGAACACCACAGCAATTGTCGCGCCGATCTTCCACGCTTCCAGGACCATTACCTTTATTTCTTAACACATAAATTCATAGACATGAGAAAAGAAAACACAAGGTCAGTTTGTTTTTGCCACGCACAATCTACCTTTCTAAAGAATTTGCGTAAAGTGTATCAGGAATGTCTCGATCAAAAATATCATCGACTTTAATGAGATGGAAACAGTGCCTGGAACTCATTGTTGTTTCATTGTTTAGTTGGGTCAAATAAGGCTAGCCCATGCACTGCTTAATCCAGTTGTTATTCACCACTCTCTCTCCCCCAAAAAGTTATCACCCAAAATCACCTCATGTATCTTCATTATAGAAGGATACAAATAAAAAAGCATTGGAAAATAACAACGCGATTCCTCACCCGGATCCTCAGCGGTGTCTTCAACCAGCTCTCCTCTTGCCTGAGGGGGAATTGCCAGGACATTCTTCACGAAATACTCAAGTGTTGGGTGGGCCACGTTGGGGTCACCAGCCACGAGGTCATCAGTTGGGCAAAGGATCTCATTGAAAACATTCTCTGCAACCTCACTGAGTGCTGCACTCGGGGCGGCAGCACCCTGGTTGTCGGGCTTCTGCCCAATGTTGACTCCGGCATCATTTTCAGGCTCCGGGGCAGAGATCACTGTTGTTTCTAGAATGGGGAGTCGGTATGTGACACAGAAATGAAAATGAAGCTCAGAGGCCACGGTTTGAGGTGTGTCGAGTGGACCTATGGAATGTAGAATAATGCAGTGATGTGTTTCGTGTTGGTCGACTTTGCTTTGCAGGCCTCTAAAAGATGACGCATATCATTTGTATCTTTGCAGTGCCTACATTGTTATTGTCATCTCACACACCGATATCTTGTCAAGATCTTCTCAGTAGACATCTAGACAAAAAAATGCTACACAATACTTTCTGTTGAAGTCAGTTACAGTAAATGGATCAAGGTAATTGTTTAATCCGGAGCAGGCTCTGTGTTTTGTAACCCAAACTTGTGGGGAAAATGTATGTTTTTCATGCATCCATCATGTACCTTCTGTTATTCTATTATATTGTTCAGTGTCACAGAAGGTGCTTGAGCATTTCCCGGGTGATTTGGAGCATACTACACCCAGAAAGGGTTGACAATCAATTCAAGGCTGATTGTGATAAGAACAGCACAGCACAGAAGCTGCACGTGAGCCACTACACTTACAGTGGTCCTGAAAAATTGAGCGTAAATCATTGTTTGCTCGTAGGTGAGTAGATGTAACCGGATCAGAACCACTCAATTAACATTTAAAAGTGTCTCAATCAGGACTCATTGTCTCACCTGGGCCTTCTTTGAGGTCATTTGAAGTCTGTGATGTAACCTCTTCGACTCCAGCTTGTCGCTCATCCCCACCGTTGACCAACACTTCGTACTCTTCGCTGATGTGTCGGTAACTTTCTCGATCTTTTGAATCCACTTCCCCACCTTCAAGCTCAATAGATTCCACTTCTTCCTCAACATAACTTTCCTCCACATCATCTTGGCTTTGAGGGTCCTTGACTATGTAGTTCTCTTCGCTAACTGCGAGCTCTTCCACCACCTCGATGTCAGGATTATCAGATGGCAGTGCGATCACTCCACCGTCCACGTCACCTGCCGCAGCATCTTCCTCTATCTCCCCTACTCTGCCGATTTCTTCCGCCACAAGATTGAGCTCAGAGTCTGCACCAGTCTCCCGCACTGGCTCCCCACCAACATCTAGCGCTTGAACAATTGGAGTTGTTGCTGTTTGGACTCTACCATTTAACATTACAACCTGCATGTTGCTGTCCTCTACCTTTTCATCGTCTAATGCTACATCTTTGCCCATCCCCTCTATGGTCGTTTCCTCTACAACTTTCTGACTGACTTTGGCATCTACGGACTCAACAATGGCAGCCTCAACTTCAACAGTGTCTACCCCAACTGTGGTCTTTTCCATACTAACAGCAAGTGCTTCTCCCTCTCTTTCCTTTGCCTCCTGCTCCTCTTCATGACCAGCATCCATCCCTAGCACCATCCTTTCGGATACCTCGACTTGAGTCTCGTCTTCAAAGCCCACCGCATCCTCCTCTGCTCCTTCTTGCACTGCCAGCTCATCCCATTTCCCTTCCACTTGTCCCAGAGCTGCTTCCACCACCCTCTCCAAAAGCTCCTTCAGGAACTCCTCAGCTGCACCACCCTCAACCTTCTCAGAGGCCTCCTGCACTGCTTGTTGCACTTCTTCCAGGCTTGGTGGGGCGACAACTGACATAACCTCAGCTGGACTCCACCCTGGTTCACGGGGTGAGGTGTGTGTATCTTCAAGCGTGACCCTGGAAGACTGGGTTGAGGTAGGAACGCCTACAAACATTGAAAACAATTAGGTAGAATTTAGAGGAAGGGACAGATAGTGGTCAGGCCACAAGGAATGTAATGATAACGGGTTATGTTGTCAATGGGTTCGCAATTTCTTATCTAATCATTTTCCCAGTATTCAGTCCTTGGGAGCAGTAGTGGACATCTCCGTTGGCTTCGAGTTTGAGGACGAGCTGCAAACCAAACCTGCATTTCCTCTGTGAAATGCTGTAATGTATACCAGTACACTACTAGTGCATGTAGAAAAAAAAAAAAAAAACATGAAGTGCATGTCTTGTAATGTTGCTGAAAGGCCAACCCCAACCTACCGTCAGATGTTGTGCAGTGTTTTATGAACAAAACCACCAAGAATCCTTTTAAAAAGAAGTACTCCATGGGTTCCAGGAAAAAATATTGTCGAGGAAAAAACACAATCCCAGTCGTTTTTTTTTTTTTTTTTTTTTTTTTTATCCTCTTCACCGTCTCCCTTCTGGTTCCTTTTAAATGTCAAGTGTGTGCACACCACCACGAGACATACACTGAATGTGAAGGCTCTTGACGCTTGGACAGTAAATTTGGTCTGGGCAGGCAGGGCAATGTTAGGAGGTGATGCTGAAATGAGGGTGGGTGAAAAAACGAGCAGCGCCATGTTAAATATTGCCGACTCGAACCTACAGGTGTCTTTGTGAAAGATGGTCTTGGGCGGGTTTGGAGTTAGTAAAGTCTCACCTCATTGTTAAATGCATTCGGAACCTTGACATGGGCTATGGTGAGGCCCTGGCGGCATGTTGCACACAGAGTGAACTGTGGCGGTGTAATTAGAAGCGGGCTGTGAGTTTGTCAATGAGTGATGCTACCATGTCTTGACGGAGAACTCGTGAAAGTTTGTGGGGGTATCATAAAAACATCAGACGTTTGTAATCAGTGAGTGGAAGTACCTCATCTCATTGGGCATTTTATGGACGCTTATCTGTTTCCATCACATTCGACCAGTGTGTTTTTTAGGAATAGAATTGTGACTTTGTATATTATACAAGGCAAAGTCTGATGCTCATGTTGCGTGGATGTCAAGCATGTACCTGTTTATTTTGCCAATGTTACTGTGGGAATAAACAGGAATCAGCGGTAGCTATTGAAATAATTGGTAACTCTTTGGAAATTCAACGTCCACCATGTGTATTGCCAGAGGCATCGAGAAATCCCCTAGATGGGTTTGAGAGGAGCAGATTATTTACTTTTAATTCCAGGATAGCATCAAGGAGACTCCCTCGGTAAACACAGCATAAGCTCCGACAGAAATGTTTGGATTTGCTTCAGCAGAAACATATGAAACTAATATGACATGCACATTTATTTAGAAACTAAAAGGAATGCAATACATCCACAAACCTCACCATTTTTGTCTTTTTTTTTTTTTTTATTGATTTGTTGAATGCAATCCAAAAGTCAAATTTGATTACACCCTGGACTGGTTGTGGTGCTTCTGAAAGGGGCACTAAATGGACTTGATCCTACTCCACTTGCAATACATTTATCTTAACCACACTGCAGAAAGGTCTTTCTGTACCAAGTTACTGGTCAAATCTCAAATTTAAGATTTTTTTTTTTTTTCCCCATGGAAAAGAATTGAAATGTAATAAATCTGTGTCGTGGTCATACTGTCACCATCCCAAATAACCTTTAAAAACAATAATATTTCTTTTAGTAAAACTGTATTTGAAATTCTGAAGTATTAAAATATCAACTGCTGTTAGCAGAAATAGAGATTTGTACTCACCATCTGCTGGTGAGTAACAGACATGGTGATGAACATGCAAACTTTATTTATTCATGCATCTATCTATCTATCTATCTATCTATCTATCTATCTATCTATCTATCTATCTATCTATCTATCTATCTATCTATCTATCTATCTATCTATTTATTTATCTATCTATTTTTATGTTGTTTTAGCCATATATTGTAGTACCGAGCAGCTTCGACTCAGATGTGTGCGTCGCTAGACAATGTCATGATTCCGTTTTTGTAGAGATGACATTTTGGTTTCATTTCCTCATGTGCTTTTCTCTTTTTTGTTTGGTTTTGTGTCCACCTGTTGTCATCCGGGTCCCTCGCGTTAACCAATCAGCTCCCTCAACCAGCTGTGTCTTGCCCAGGTGTTCTTTGTTGTCTCGTCAGTTTGCTTGTTTCAGTTTACTGGGTTGTGTCAGTCTATGTTGGGTCGTTGTCTTGCGCTCATGTTGTTTGTGCGTCTGCCATGGGTTTTCTGTTAGTTTGTTCCTTTGGTTTCTTAGTGTTTTTAGGATTTTGTTTGTTTTGGATCGAGTTTTTCCGGTGTTTTGTTCATACTTTTGGTTCAGTCCACCCTGCTTCTCCTGCCTGCCTGCTTTTTTTGCATCCTCTACCATCACGCAAAATGACAACCAATGTTACAGCACCGGTAAGTAAAATTTCCAGTTCTATCTATGGTCATCGTCACGTTTCATCCTCTGCTGTGCACTGACATTCTGCGTGACTGTCTATTTTTTTTTCCTATGGTAAATGTAGTGAACTTATGTATCGCTTTACAAAACCTTCACATTCACCCATTCATGTGTACATTCATTCACCAGTGGGAGGTTGCTGTCATGCAAGTCTCCAGATCTAGTGAGAGCAAGTCAGGGTTTGATGATCTTGTGAAAAAAAAAAAAAATTTGGAGAGGATAGCAAGTGATGATTCTTAGCAATGGCATAGGTTCTGTCCAGCACTTTGGCTTAAGTCATCATTGCCCTGTGACGTGTCTTAAGAAATTTTCTGGGGGGATTTTTATACAATCAGGAGACGCTAACCAAAGGCTCCATTGATTCTCATGTCAAAAGACCAGTGTGATTAAAAAAAAAAAAAAAGCTTATATCATGAAACCTGGGTGTCACATAACACTGGGAGCTCCTCCAGCCTGAGCATTTGTTTTGCGTTTCGTCCGTTCTTCTCATGGCTCTCTTTTGAGGTGGTAACTGAATTTGTCTTCTCTGTGTAATTCAAGCAAAATTAGTCATGAGTGCTAAAAAAAAATAATAATAATAAAACCTTCAACTTGAACGCTTGATTGAAATCAACGCCAAACCTTCTGAGACAAACACAAGTGAGGCCATGAGGAAAAACTATATGTCAAACATTCATTCTTTGCAATTCCACCTTCAAATATGTTTTATAACCACTGATCCTTCTGGCTCTCTTTCATTCGTGACTGCCGAGGATTAGATGGGGAAGGTTAATACAGTCACATGAGCTCCACATTGTGCTTTGTGCTACCAGGCAGTAGCACTACATACAAAGCTTGTGACTGGGTTGGAGGCGCACGGGATTATCTCAATGAAGCTTATTGTGCACATTCACATGCTTCACACACTTTAGCTTCATATCTCAACATGCACGAATAGTCGTGCACAGGCTAAAGATTGTTAACACACTTCCTGGGAGAGGTAATCGCAATGCAACTTTTGCTATGATATCATTGTCATATATCGCAAGTGATAATGATGTGGCATTTTTGGGATAATTGAAAAGAATACATGAAATGCATCATGATAGTTACTGAGTTTAAATCATGGTTAAAATTTGACAAAATGAAAGTATTAATGATTTGTTCAGTTATGTTGTTCTCTGGGCACCCCGGTCGGTGATCGACTGCTTAGCGCGTCGGCCTCACAGTACAGAGGTCGTGGCTTTGATTCCGGCTCCGGCCTTCCTGTGTGGAGTTTGCATGTTCTCCCCGGGCCTGCGTGGGTTTTCTCTGGGTACTCCGGTTTCCTCCACATTCCAAAAGCATTCATCGATCAATCAAAATTGTCTCTAGGTGCGACTGTGAGTGTGAATGGTTGTCAATGTTCCCTGCGATTGGCTGGCAACCAGTTCAGGGTGTCCCCCGCCTACTGCCTGAAGACAGCTGGGATAGGCTCCAGCACCCCCCGCGGATTCGAAAGTGGATGGATGATGTTCTCTACATGAAATGAATTCCACATCGTCATCATATGCTGCTGTTTTTTTTTCTCTTTTTTTTTTCCACAAAAATTCCTTTTCGTCAAGCAACCTATTGGGCAACAGCATCATTTGCATTTTGTTTTCAAAACTAAAATGGCAGTTATGATAAGAGTTCTATGAACTTTGCCGAGCAAAAAGCAGAAATAAGAAATTGGAATTTAAAAATGATGTGGATTATTCCCGTGCTGTATCTTGCCAATATGTACTTGAGTGTCTGGTGGTCCATTTATTTCTTTTTCATAAGCCACAGGGTGATTTTAAAGTGTAATTTTATTCTTTTAAAAGGCACGCTTGTGCAAAGGCAGCTCACCAATTAAACTCGGGTGATTACATTACATAAAGGCAAAGTAATGTTTGCCCAAGTAAAACCGTGTACAGATTCTTTGAGTAAACGACAGAAGCGACCTGTAGAGTAACAGGAAGGCCATAGGAGTTGCTGTCTGTATTTCACATGTTACTGTTGGAATTTCAGACGTCCTCTCCATGAAGGGAGCACATGATTGAGGTGTGTAACCAACACTTGGCATCGTCCATTACTAACACGAGCAACTACAAACCTCACGACTTACAGGTTACAGTACTTTGAAGTTTCATTGGCGTTAGAAAGACACCATCCAAAATGTTGAAATGTCTTCTTTTTTTTTTTTTTTTTTGTCATGATCTTGAGTGGTGCAAAAAGAGCTGTTTTGTGACAATTTTTAACATTCAACCCTTGTTGACCCCACATGTATAGATCCATCCATTCTTTTAGATCTGCAGTTGTGAAACGGAAAAGGAGCATCAGTCAAGCCATACAACAGGCTAATTTTATGATAATCAAAAAATGATAAACACATGAATATAAATGGTTTTATTCATAGTATTTTCCAGTTGTGGCATGAAAATTAACTATTTATAGTCAGAGATGAATATTTATAATACGAGATGTATTTTGATTTAGAATGAGTCGATGTGTGTAAAATGTTATCGCTTCAGCTACAGCCTTGTAGCTATAACTAATCACTATCATAATATGAAATATGACCAACCATACTTTTTTTTTAAACCACAGTGACCAAAACTTGGCCTGGCCACAAATGTCTCATAGTTTCATCCCCCAGTGGTTCTGCAACATTGTGCCAAATGTACAGGAGCTGCTGACATCAAAAGGAACATTATATGCAGTCTGGTGCAAATGGGAATACAGTATGTGGAACAGTGGTCACCGACTCCAGTCCTCCAGGGCGCCATTTCTGCATTTTTTTAAAAATGTTTCCCTCCTCCAATACGCCAGATTCAAATGATCAGGATCGTTATCAGATGTCGACAGCAGCCATGTCCAGCTCCTGCCCTAAAGGGCCGCTCTCCAGCGTGTTAACCCCCAAAGCAACGTGCCCTGGTGACCTGCTGATCAAGTGCACCTGCTCACATGACGAGGCCTACACACGCCCGCGGGTGTTACGTGCGCCTCATCTTCACAATTTTTAACTGTATCGATTCAACTCACTGCCAGTGAACTGCGCAATGTCGAGAAACCACCCATAGACTTTCAGTCAGGAGTGGGTGATGGGTCACACAAAAGGCTACTTGGCTTTTTAGAACAATGGAACAAGGACTTTACAGGCGGGTGGGAGGCTGTGGGAGGGGGGAGGGGGGCATGAGTGATTGGAATTTTGTGGTGGCTTAAATGATGGAAGCCACTGAGGCCAAGCGGCTTTGGGTTGAGGTCATTATGAATGACACACCACCAGAGGGGGCTATCCCCTTGAAATTGGCAGTCGTGTTGACGCATTGCCTCATCTCGGTCACTGGGATCAGCAATTTGTGTAATGATCCAATGACCGTGAGCATTGGGTGACCACTTCAGCCCACAGCGGTTAATGTAGATCAGAGCTTTATCACTACGGTAACATAAACCACTACCGCAAAGCTCTCTGCCCCCCCCCCCAAAAAAAAACAACTTATTCTGCACTTTTAGAGGACAAAAAAAAAAAAACTACTGCATTTACAATGTGACAGCGCAAGAAGTACTGATTTATCCCCTATTGGTACTCGCTTTCCATCGTTGGGTCAGTAGTTTCAGAAATATTTGAATACGAATTTCTGGGCCATGTTTTTCAGGTCATAGTTAAAACTCGTGAAGTTACTCCCCTTTTTTTTTTTTTTGCATACATGGAGATCTGAGACTTCCTGTTGTTGACGCAAACAACATCATCCACCAGTGCCAAGCAGGAGAAATAATGTATGCTCTCATTATTATTCCTATCTAGACTTTTAATTTATTCGGCCTTGGTGGGGAACAGCCTTTTCAAAGGAAAAATGGCATGTTGATAAGGCGTGGAAGTTAGGTCGCATTATTCAGTCCTCCCCTCATTTTCTCTCACTCATGAAAACATGAACCCGTGGCCCAACTTGTGTGCATCACTCACACACTCCAAGCAAGCCTTGACAGTTTACAATTAATTAGAAAGAATTCAAATTTTGGGGCATGATTATGCTCCTGCAAAGGCTCTGTGATCAGTAGCTCAAAGCAGAGCTGTAAGCACAGGAACTTCAATCAGCTCACTGAACAACGAACTGCAGAATTAAACAAATGCAAAGGCATGCTGCCGTCATGCAGGGATTGATTGGAGAGTGAAATACAAATACATGGAGCACATTTGTCTGATAAACACACTCATAGTTTTTGGCAACATACAGAAGAGATCCCTTTTTTTTTCATATGATGCAAATATGGAGAAGAATGCCTTGTAAATGGAACAATTATATAAAGGCACTGTAGTGGATTACATAACATGTTTCAGGGTTATCAATATTTCATTTTCTATGCATTTGATGTGTCTGGTAATTGGATATATATGTTGAGTTCTCCCACATGGCGATTTAGACAGTATCGTGATGGTGTGTGTGTGTGTGTGTGTGTGTGTGTGTGTGTGTGTGTGTGTGTGTGTGTGTGTGTGTATATATATATATATATATATATATCTGAGAGAGAGATATATCTCTCTCTCTCTGAGAGAGAGAAAGAGTAAACGTTGAATTTAAGAGCATGCATGTGCCATGTTCTTCTGTATGTGTCAAGAGTGGAAGCTTTGCGGTACTTAAAAAAAAAAAAAACTTCACAAAGAGATGGGTATGTAAAAGAGTCATTGCATTGTCTCTCAGGCGCCGACGGTGCTGATTGTACTTTGATGAAGATCGAGAACATCGGCGGAAAAGAAGAGGAGGAGGAGGAGCGCTAGTTTGGAATCCCTTAGTGGGGAAGCCTAATAAATGTTTCATGTGTCAGTGTTGTCGTGACATAGGATTTGTGTAAAAGTATCTTGACAAAAAAAAAAAAAAAAATCTCAATGATGAAACTCAAAGAAAACCACGATCATTGTGGAACTGAATGGCAAAATTCACAACAGGTACTTTATCCACGAATGGAGCAATAGCTGCCATGGTTGAGTGAGAAGTGGTGTTTAAACAGCTGCCAACATGAGACCAACACAACAGAGCTGCAAAGAAACCGAAAGAGCAACTTCAAGGCATTCTTGAATGCCAGAAAATAAACGCCATGTGAAGAATTTAGTTCTTCAGTTCCCTGTTACAAAAGCGCAACTACTGAAACAGTGAGCAGATGGACGATCGAAGATCACATTTTTTTCCACATGTAAAGGTTATAATGCATCTTCGGCTCATCCTGACATTTCTCCCAAAGCCTAATAACATGTGTCGTGTATGCACCTCTGTGTCACAACCAGACCACAAGCAGCCTTACAGATTGACTTCTAGCAGGCCACTTGGTCTGTCCGGAAGCTGACTGATAACCTGATCCAATTTTAGGAGGCGATTCCCACAGGAAACAATCTGTCACATCAACAGCATGCCCGGACGTTGTAGCGATTGCATACAGGAATGTGAAGGCCATACACAGCAGTGAGGAAATGAGACTGTGATCTAACTTTTCCACTGATTATGATTTTAAATCCAGTCAACAATTTGGGCTTACATTGATCATTCTTATATTATTTAGTTCTTATCAACACTAATCAAGTAAGATATACAACTGGTGTATATTTGTCAATATCAGCTGACTGAGGGGACCTGCATGGTCTGCCTGGTGGTTAGCAGATCTGTCTCACAGACAGTTATGAGGTTCAATGTTTGAATTTTGTCTTCGGTGTTCCCGGGCAACCAGTGGATATGGTCCGCCTGTCACCCAAAGTCAGTTGGGATTGGCTCCAGCTCATTCGCTCCCCTAATGAGGATGAGCACTTTGGACCGTTTCATCGCTAGTAGGGAAACCTTTTCATGTCATTTGACCAAGGCAGAGTGATTGAGAGAGCCAGTTAATGGCTCGCTTTATTCGCTCCTGCTATAGTCTGAATATGTGAAGTGTCAGTCAAAAAGAAGAATATACTGAGGTAGACAGGACTTCGAAGGCAGATGGAAAGCCGGTCGTAATTTACATTTCAACGGGTCAGTTGATTTAAAAATAGACATGGTGGAAATTCCGACATATATCCATCCATCTTCTAATGCGCTTATCCTCATGAGGGTCGCGGGCATGCTGAAGCCTTCCCCAGCTGTCTTCGGGCAGTTGGTTGGGTACATCCTGAACTGGTTCCCAGCCAATCACAGGGCACACACACATCGACAAACAAACATTTGCGCTCACAATCACACCGAGGGACAATCTAGAGCAGTGGTACCGAACCCAACTAGTTCATATGCACATTCACCGAACCCTTCATTACTGAAGAATAAAAACCTGATTCAAGAAATGTTCCTTCAGTGTTGCCGGTGCGAGACTAGAGTTGCTTAACTTAGCATGACAAACCATGCAGATAGGACACTGAGTCCCATCACGTTCTGTGATGTATGTGAATCCATGTTGTACATATGTCTGACCACTTTCTTTTTTTGCTCGACATAATTAGCGTGTTTTGAAACATTCGAAAAAAAAAATCACACCACGAACTATCACGACAGTTTCGCAGTGACTACCGAGCGAACTGAATTTCCCACAGCTCTGATTGGACAAGCAACGTAATGTGATCGTCCGCAGCCAGTGATGGCCAAGCGGGCGTGTCATAACTAATTGACATGTTGAGTCGGGTGTGTCTTAATTTGCATGGCAGAGGCTCCGTCGAACCCCTGAGACCGATTCACCGAACCCCTAGGGTTCGATCGAACCCAGATTAAGAACCACTGATCGAGAGTCTTCCCGTAACCTGCCATGGATGTTTTGGGAATGTGGGAGGAAACCGGAGTACCTGCAGAAAACCCACGCAGGCATGGGGAGAACATGCAAACTCCACACACGAAGGCCTGAGCCGGAATCAAACCCTCTACCTCTGCACTGTAAGGTAGACGAGCTAACATGTCGGGCACCGTGCTGCCCATTCGGACATATAGTTAATCAAAAATGATGTATCTGAGACATACCGGTAGTTGACGACCTCATTCATTGAGTTTTCTGTTGCTCAGATAAAAGGCGCAGATGGGCTCTTTCAACTGTGAAATGGACAGCATGATGTACGGATGATGTTAACTAGCAGGCTAGCCATTATGTGGTGCGAAATTATTCAAAGACAAGCCAACCAAACCTTTTTATCCTGTTGGAAAATGTACTCCACAAAGCCAATGATGGATGTTTGATTCCTAATCTCTCCCTTTAAGAGAAACTACTGTACCACCAGACAATCCTGTGATTACTGTATTTTTTTTTTAAACGTACAAGAAGTATTTATTACATCCATTCAATCGAACCCCCTCACTCACTTCTGCTGTATTAATTTAGACTTTTTTAATGGAAACAAAATCTTTTGAGATATATCTGGCTATCCAACCCTTAATATATCAAGTTTTGTCATTGTTTCAGTGTTAGCCATTCACTCCCCCCCCCCCCCCCCCAATCCCTGGCTCCTATTACAGTATTGGCACACTGAAAGGGTCTTTCGCGAACGGACGATTGAAGAGTGTTCCTTTGATTTAAAAAAAAAGTGTAGTTTCTATTTCCGGCCATGTTAAGGCGCTGTTGAGTTTCATTGCAATGCTCCCAGAGGATTTGATGCCTGCCAAAGACAAAAAGAGAAGCTGAGATGACAAAGGAGGAAGTGAGAATGAACCAGCAACAGGGGAGAAAAGTGGGGAGGAGGAAGGAGCGAAAATAAAGAGTCTGACTTGTACCTTCACAAACCATTACATCACCTCCTCTTGGTAGAATACTCCTCTCGGGCTTACGTCAGTGGGAAAGACACCGATGCATCGTTTAGAAAAGCAACACTTTCATGCGCGCATCAACAAACGCTGTCCTCCAAGCTTTGAGCTTTGCGTGAACTATACAACACGTTCGTTGGCTCTCATCAGTCTTGGACGATGTGACATCGCAGTTCACACTCGTGTCAAGCATGAAGGAGAATGCTGAGAGGCACAATGCTCCTCATAGCGACTGTAGACAGCTTTACTGCTCATCAAACTAACAACACCTTTGCCCCTCTGATGCTGATGTGTCTGCTTACCTGCTTGCCTCCTCAGCACAAAGTAGTCGGAAAGTACACAAGAGAAGGAGGCGGCACACGAGTTTTTTTTTTTTTTTGGGGGGGGGGCACTCATGGGAAATTCTGAATGTTTAGCTCAGGCCAACGTGTGTGTGTGTGTGTGTGTGTTTGAGGGGTGGGGGTGGGGGGGTGGTTGCCCTAATGGTCCCGAGCACTCCTCCACCATGTGAAAAGCAGCTCAGTGCCTGCAGGTCCCAGATAACCTGTTTGGGCCATTTCTGCTGCGGATGCGAATATTGCGGCCTCATCATCAATCATTAGACTTTTCTCATTGGCTCTTTGAATCAGGTTGAGCTGGCTGTGAACACATTTAGTGTAACAGGATCTGTGTGGGCGTGCGTGTGGGTTTGTGCGAGGGTACGCATGTGCGCACGGCCCTCTGTGAACGCACATGCAGCAACACTCGGCACCGGACATGAGAGTGAGAATATGCAGAAGGATGATGATGATGATGAGAGGAGAATGGAATGAGTGTTCACATCAGAAGGCAACAAAAGGAGAGGTTTTGGGAAAGCAGGGTAGTTGTGAACATGCATAATATACTTTTAAATACTGTACAACTATATCATTACATACATTGTTACGCATTATCCAGGTGCAGTGCGAGGTGTCTGCTTATGATGAAGCAGCAACTCCAGGGCAAAAATGGGTCAGAGAGCTTCAGGGTCTCTAGAGTCAGCTGGTCCTCCGCTTTGTTTTTGCTTTCAGTATGCAGATTTGTAACGTTGCTTTCAAGTGGTGTTTTGTACACTCACTAGTTACTACTTTCGGCACACCTGCACTCTCTAATGATGTCCACTTCACGTGCTGCAGCAACAAATCAACTGCTTCATACTTGAATGATGCAAAAGATCAGAAGGAGAATAATTACTTACATTCATAGCACACCCTTTAAGTGGCCAAAGGACACTGAGTTACCTTCTGCCATCTAATGGAAGAGCATTTGATTATTCTGCCTGTTACTATACATTGCTGTCATGAGCAAAGATATATTTGTAATTAATTAATGATATTTTGAGGGCAAATTAAGTGAAAGGGGATCATTTCCTGTGGTACTCGTGAAGATCGAAACCCTGGTTGGGAACTGTTCCAAGGTACGAATGTAATGTGAAACAATGAAAAATGAAGCGCTGTAACTTCAAAAACAAGATTTTCAATTATATCTCAAAAGAATCGTTGGGGGTTCAAATTAGGAGGTTTGAGGTTGCACGTAGCATGTGCCAAATGACATATTGAATATTAGGTAAACTGCATTCATAAGATTTGTTAAAAGTGCCTCTTTTCATTACGAGAATTTGCTTTGATGATGTCTTTTTCTAAAGCCGATCCCCGTGATATTTTTGCTGACAATGTGATTTTATGCCTCGGAAGGTGGAGAAGCAGGATAGAGGATGGATGGATGTTTTTCTCTTTTACTGCAATTAAATGATGTGAAAGCATTGCAGCTTTAGTACTAATGGATAGATGACAGCTGGAGCATTACTAGCTTTGCTGCTAGATAAACAATGGACTTGTTTGCCAACATGATAGGCCTGCATGAAAATCCATCTGTTAGGCGAACGTGTCACTCTCCTTGTCATGTTTTGCAATGCTAAGTTCCAGGCACTCATTAACATCCTTTTACTACCTGTTAGGATGCTGAAGAGGTCCACTGACAAGGGAGTTAGCCTCCTCTTTCTGACTTCATATCACCCTGCAGGCCACATGCCTGCTGCTAAACCATAATGATGAGGCCGGGGCAGATATTGGATTTGGGTGCATTAGAACCTTCAAACCTGCAGCCTCATTTACAAACAGGAGACTCCTGTGGTTTTATTTCATAAAGCTGATGTACCAGAAACGAGAGAGCCACGGTCCGCGCTGTATCCATTGACAGCAAATCATTGGATCCCTTTCATTTGCTATGCGCTCTGCGTCTTCACAATCACACCGCGGGGATGGGGAAAAGGGGGTTTTCCTCCATCTTGTTTTCCAAAGCAACATTTTGCAACCGATGCAAGCGCACATCAGTGCCACCACGGGAGCAGGTGGACACTCTACTGCCTTACAGCATCGAGTCGAAAAAGTACTGGCAGGACAAATAAACAATGTGCTGCTCTCACTCTGTTCTGATGTTCCTGCCATGGCCACGAAACCCTGGGCTCTCTTCCCAGATTCGCAATCAGATAGGTAGAAAGCTACCCCGGCTATCACTGAAGATGTAGCCCAAAAATGATGGCAGACAATAGTGTGGAGCAGTATTGGGCTTCACGGGAACCAGCATGTGGAATTCTGAGCCAAGCTGCAAGATGACTCCATCGCCCTTGGAACACTTCAAGAGATCTTGTAACAGTCCGTTATGATAGTATGATATCACGACACACGGTGACTCCGCTTTCTTTATTGTTGTTCTTTTTTTTTTTTTTTTTTTTTGGTCACTGACTCGTGAGTGGTGAAGTTGAGGAACTGTTATTTTATTGAGAATAAACAGGTAAAATCCAGCGGTCTTTGCTCCTTGTCCAGGACTGGTTCCTCCTCGGCTCACATCACCACGTTACAATCTCTGTTAAAGCGGTTAACGGGGTTACTTGATTGCGGATATCATGGCTTTTAACAATACAGTTTCCTCCCATATTCCAAAAACATGTACGGCAGGTTAATGGAACACTCTCAATTGTCTCGAGGTGTGACTGTGAGTGTCAATGGTTTGTTCGTATTTGCATGGCTTGTGGTTGGCTCGCAACCAGTTCCGGGTGTACCCCGCCTACTACCCAAAGACGGCTGATATAGGCCCCGGATAATGGATAGTTGATGGATAGATGGATGGCTGAGGGCTCAATGCCCTTTGTCAGAGCGGTTACATATTTCATCCCATTTATCCCAAAGAGCACTCTTGTTTGTCACATTTTTACTAAATCTAAGTAGTTTTAGTTCACCTTTGGTCCATTTTCCAAACATCTGATGTACTTTTAATCCAGGCAACCCACCACCGATGTACTTAGAGTTGAGTTATTGCCACCCGAGTTATTACTTGCTGACGGAAGGCTTTGAATTTACTCTCCATGTTTTATGCGGGTGTCGTATAACCAGGTCCAAACAAAATAAAAACAAGCACAAAAAAAGTCTGCCAACTCCTCTTTCTGTCTCTGCAGTTCCTTCAACATTCCTAATCTGTATCTGGATGCGGGATTAGTGGCCGTGGCCGAGGTGTGGGAATGGGGTTTACCTGCAAGGGGAGCCTCGTCCCGAGTCCCGTAGCGGAGGAGGAGGAGAAGAAGATAAGCACACTACCACGGATTAATGGATGCATGTAATGTTGGATTACTGTAAGCATGTATATTTATACCGTTGTATGTGCTTTAAAAAAGAAAGCTTCTTACAGTAAGTTACTGTGAACTCCGTGGGAATTGGCGGGATGAAGATTAGTTAGCAAATCGAAATACAGCGGAACCATGAAGGTCGAATTCATCTGTTTTCGAGATTTTGGTTGGCCTCACATTATTTGGAATTGGAATACTTTTTTTCATGTTTTGGATAATTGAAGACTCAACTGTGCAGTCTCACCCAAAGTCACCTGAGATCAGCTCCTACTCACCTCAGACCCGAATGACGACAGGCACTGTTGAAAATGGACAGAGAGATGGCTCAGCCTATATTGAAATTTGAAAGCATGCTGAGGGACACCGCTGCTTACGCCTGATTGGTCATTCCCTTCACATAAACACTAATCACCTTTTTAATTGATTTGGACTATTGTAACTTTGCCCACTGCATTACGGAGCAGCCAGGACATAGAAGTGTGTTATAAGATCAATGTCTGATTGTCATAATTTTTTTTTCTCTAGTGACATCACTATAATGCAAAAAAAAAAAAGGTGAAGAAGAAAAAGCGCAACATGTTTTATTACTGAGTTATTGGTAATCCAATGTAAGATCACGCAACTGAAGTCTGCTGATGCAAGACATCCACGATGACGTTTTAAAATATTTTTTACAACTTCTGGGGCATTTGTTCTATGTAAAAACACATGCGTGTCATGCTACATTTCCCTCCACTTTGGGATTTATGTCGTGTTGTTTACACACACCGATGTCAGTTCGTTGGTGGCTATTTGTTTTCGCCAATCAATATTGGTATTTTTATTCTGTTTACCTGCGGGTTCTCTCCAGTCAGTGAGTTGGCAGCTATTTGTTTGTCCCAAATCAATATTTTTGTTACATCCTCACCTGTTAAGCAAAACAGATGCCATTGCAGGGGAAAAAAAGAGCTTATATAACAGCGCACCCAGTCCGCCAAAATGAGCCCGTGACTTATCGCACATGGGGAAAAAAAAAGCTGTTTTGTTGACGTATATGTGCTGTGCTTGCATCCACGTTGCCGAGGTGTGTTTTCATTCTCGGGGAAGCGAAATCGGGGTAGGGCAGTGATTCGCTGTGCCTCATTTGAAGAGCAACCTTGGAGATGTAATTGGTCTCCTGACACATGAAGTCGCTCAAAGACACACACACACATGCACATGCACATGCACATGCACATGCACACACACATCGCTCGTCTCACGTTCTCTTTCCATGTTTTCAACCCATTGGAATGCATTACGCAGAGAACAAAGACTATGTACACTGGATGATGTTGATTAGCTCACCAAAAGCGAGATGATAAGCAAACGCTTATAGAGCCCAGCTCATGAATAAAATAGCTCATTATGTCCCACAACTTCCTCTTTTCAAAGGGGTCTTCCTCTATTTCGAGCACCGCGTATGAGAAACACAGTTTGTCTTGGCAAGTGTCAATCATGCAGCTACTTTGAGCAAATGAGGAAATGATTTGTCACAGTCATGAGACGTATTTGGAGCGATTATTGAATTATGTCATGCAATGAAGCATGGCGAGCAAATGATGCGTTGACATTTTTCCGTACAATGTACTCACCTGCTCCAGGTGGAGCGCCTTGAGATCACGTTTGGTGCGGCTCTCGAAATAAAATTGACCTGAATTCAGTTCACATTGTGTGATGATTGTGATTTCTGTAACATTTGTAACTTCATATTACTCTAAACATTGGACGGTATTGCACATAAAGTTTCTCTTGACTGGTTGTCTTCTTAAGTCAGAGTTTTCAGAAGAGGTTTCTTATTTTGGGGTTGAGGGAGGCATGAAGGAACTTTCTTGTGCTTTGCTGCAGCTCTCAAAGCTGAATTACAGCAGCAACGTGCACAAACAAAGCCTGTTTCATCTGCACTTTTAAGAGAACCTACTTCCTATTTATATCCCATTGCCAGCAGAGGAGGGATGACATCTTTCTTGCCTTTCGCTTGCTCTCCCGCTAGCATTCCTCTGAAGAAATTAAGCAATCGCTCACTTTTGTCTTCACCATTGTGGAAACACTGACACCCGTTTGTCCACATATGAGTGAGTGTTTGTCACCATTACCTAGTGTGTGTGTGTGTGTGTGTGTGTGTGTGTGTGTGTGTGTGTGTGCGTGCGTTCCCTGCACTTCATCTATATATACAAAGTGAAGAACCAGTTAATTAGCAGTCATCATTAGCTGGCGGCTCCAGCTTATCAAAGCACATGTCACTCTTGTTTCTTTGTAAAATACACAGACATGTTTGACAAAAAGTCTTAAATTGAAGTAAAAAGAAAAATAATGACGATGCGAGGATGCCCAGATACAAAAAGGCAAAAAAGAGAAGCGTTGGGTGACTGAACAATCACATTTATTCGAGATTTGAGAAGAAAACTTTTTAACATTGAGGTGCCCACTCTTGTGAGAATGTCTGAAGTATTTGTGCAAAAAGCAAATTGCTATAATTAGTCAAAAGATATTTTGAGATGAGTAGATCAAGCTTCATTCTTTGTTTTAATCAATGAGTGTTTGTAAAATAACACTATGTGTGTGGATGCTTAACAAAGCATTTTGGAAAACTGTTCACTTTATGACAATAAATATGTGACAAGGACAGAAAAGCTCACCGAAGATGCTAATGCACTTTATGCAACCATCTTCTATAAAGGTTGTCCTCATTAGGGTTGTGGGTGAAGAGGAACCCATCCCAGCTGTCTTTGGGTGAGCGTATCCTGGACCGGTTGACGGCCAATCACAGGGCACATACAACAACCACGAGCGCATACCGACAATCGAGAGCATTGGTTCTCAACCGTTGTCAAACGGGCATTTGCATTTTCCTTTTAAGATGTATATTTTGTCTGGTATAACACAAGTAATAATTATAGGTCATTGACATGTAAACGAGCAGCCCATCCATCTATTTTCTGATCCGCTTATCCTCACAGGGGTCGTGGGGCGTGCTGGAGCCTATCCCAGCTGTCTTCGGGCAGTAAGCGGGGGACACCCTGAACTGGTTGCCAACCATTCGCAATTCTCAAAATCTCAATAGACAAACAACCATTCACGCTCACACCTAGCAACAATTTAGAGTGTTCCATTAACCTGCCATGCATGTTTTTTGAATGTGGGTGGAAAACGGAGTACCCGGAGAAAACCCAGGCAGACAAGCGGAGGACACGCAAACTCCGCACAGGAAGGCCGGAGCCGGAATCGAACCCACGACCTCTGTACTGTGAGGCCGTCGCGCTAACCAGTAGACAACCAGGGATTCCATTGTTGTGAAAAAGGTTTTCCTGCCAAAAGAAAATCACGAGTCGAAAAGACGGATATTTGAAATCTAGTTATGTTTCTCGCGGTTAATTATTCTTTCCACTAGATCATTACTGCTGAACACAATTATCTTGACTCCCGTCTCCCTAGATGGAACTTGCATTTTCTCCCAATTCTGTTTTCCCCCACTTGGCAAAGCAATGCATTTAAAGTTTCTTGAAGACTCTAAATTGTCTGTCGGTGCAAATGCGTCTTTGTCTGTGCCGTGCGATTGGCTTCTGGTGACCATTGCAGGGTGTTTTCAACCTGTTGCCCAGGGTAAATTCCGATTCACCCGCGACCGTAAATGCTACTTGTGGAGTACACAAAAACTATCAAGACTCTTGTAATGGATAAAATAATTGTAAATAGGGCCAGTTTGTTCAAGATAATTATCATGATTTCTGTCCACTAAGTTTAACACGTCCTAATCTAATGGAATTCATCTTAAACGTGTACATATTTGACATGTTTAGTTAATATTTGATCAGCTAATGGTTAGCTAAACTGTCAAGATAACCTAGCTTAGATTCATAGCTCAAACAGCTAGCTTACCTCACTAACTATAAATATTGTACATGTTGTGTCTCCTCGGTTCGAGTTGCAAATGTTGCACGCTATTGTACTTTTCCCAGTTTCATCGAGAAGAAAATGCTTCAATCTAAATGTATTCATATTTGGAACGTCCGCCATAGCACTTGCTCACTTAGCGAGTCAACTTCAGCCCTTTTCTTTTCCCGAGGTTGATTGGTGGCATGCTTGACAAAACAAAGAAACAAAAAAATATATATATTTCAAAAACAATAACAACAAATGATTTTCAAATGTAAACAGTCAAACCAAGTCTTTGTTTTTGCCAAGCTAGTCGCAGGACATAAAATCAGCGACTCGAGCCAAAGTCATAAGACTCAACTCACCCACAACTGCATTACAGCCAGAGTCAGAAAGCGCACACTGCATTTTTTTCCCTCATCATATGTGGGGTCCCTCGTATTTTAAAAATCAATGAAGTTGTTCAATCAAGTGTCCCCTCTGCTAAAGCGAAATTGCTCATATAGGATTTGTTTTCACATTTTAAAGGGGTTAACTTCATTTTACACTTGTGTGACAGTTTAGATTATGACAGTGTTCTTTGCTATAGTCTTTCCCATCTAAAAAAATAAAAATGTGTTGCGATCAAACTATTGTGAAAACATTGAAGACCATGTATGAAGAGTAACTCAGTATCAGCTCCAGTCAATACATTCTTAGACACGAAAGCCTCTTTGCACGCACGTGAGGGTGAAGCCCAATGTGTTGGAAACCCGCATTAATATTTGGAGCTTGTCAATGTTTGTGTGCACAAATGATGAGACAGTTCTGGGCCAAGGCTGCACGGTGAGATGTATGCATGTGATCTGGAAGACTTCATGTACAAGTTTCATTCTCTCATAAAACTTCTCATTTAAAAAAAAAAAATCTCATTTGTCACAATTTTGTAAAGTTCTTTTTTTTTCGACACATTTTCACACTAGGTCAATCCACACTTGCTGGTGTTATTTTTTAATTTTTTTTTTTTTTTTTTTACAAATTAATGACCAATATAACGTGCTGAAAATGGCTTGCTCTCTTCGCTGATGCAATGTTAATGAGTCAACAAACATCATTCTTGGAGCCTCCTGAAAAGTGATGATTTTAGAGGTTGGAGGATTCCGCCTGATGATCTGCTATTTCAACAAACCAAATCTATCACATAAAAGTGTTACATTGTAACTGCCTTCATGGATGATAATACATACATATTTCTGCCAACCTACAAATTAATAATGTCTTTATTTTCCTGTTTCCTTGTGGCTGTTTTGTGAAATGCACTCAGCCTTACACAATCGGGGCATGAATCTCAAGAGATGCTTCATCTTCACATAAGACAGAGACTGTTGTGCTCCTCTTCCTTGAAAGTTTGGAGGCTTTTATCATTA
This sequence comes from Hippocampus comes, assembly GCF_001891065.2. Taxonomy (NCBI): domain Eukaryota; kingdom Metazoa; phylum Chordata; class Actinopteri; order Syngnathiformes; family Syngnathidae; genus Hippocampus; species Hippocampus comes. The sequence continues at coordinate 9,138,114 of NW_017842060.1, read as the reverse complement.
TGATGAACACAGCCGAAAAGAAAACGTTCGTCAATGTCCTCAAAGGTTATGCTCATTCATTTCAAGTGTCGGCTAGTCTTTGTAATGTTGTTCGGCAATCATTTTGAGATACCGTGATTTCCACCTAGATGAATGTCTAGTGCAGTGGTTCTTAACCTTGTTAGAGGTACTGAACCCAACCAGTCCATCTGCACATTCATTGAACCCTTCATTTGTGCAAAATAAAAATGTGATTTTTAAAAAAAAAAATCAACAAGTAAAAAAATGCATTTATTAAAAACTGAAAAGAAGTAAATACAATTTCTAGACATAAGTATACTTTTTTTTTTTTTTTAAATGTGCACAAAATGAACCATGCATGATGTACTATCATGACAGTCACACGTCGACTACTGAGCAAACTAAATTTCCCGCAGCAGTAATTGGACAAGCAATGTAATGCGATCATCTGCAGCCAGTGATGGCCACGTGGGCGTGTCATAACTAATTGACATGTTGAGTCGGGTGTGTCTCAACCTTCATGGCAGAGGCTCCGTCGAACCCCTGAGACCAATTCACCGGACCCCGAGGGTTCGATCGAACCCAGATTAAGAACCACTGGTCTAGTGTCTTTCAAAGTTTTATACGGAAATGTTACCGTAATAAAAAGGTGCAAATCCATGTTTTGTTGTTGTATAATTATTTTTGATTTCATTATCACGTTCCTCTTCGCCCCCCCCCCCGCGCCCCAAATTGAAACATTTCTATTCAAACAGCAATAGAGTATGCTGCCTGCTTCGCAATCAAATTTCAACAGCATGTTTTTGCTTGTAAAAAAAAAAAAAAAGTGTGTGGAGAAGTGCGTAAATACATTTTGGAGATGCAGACTGCATATCAAATGCTATCAGTTTTAGACCACGGCTTTTTTCCTCCCGCATCGCTGGAATCATTTTTTCAAATGATTAATTCCATGATATAACTCACTGCCTTGTTGATGGAGTTTTCATTAAAATCCGACCACGTTGTTCCCACAATATTGGTCCTGCTGTCAGTGTGTAAACACAGAATGCAGCACCCTTGATGTTCTATTAGAATCCACAAGGGAGAGTTCATCATGAGGCCACGGTAAATAAACAACACACTTTAACTTTGCAACACTATTTGAACATACAAGAACATAGGCGTTCACAGCAATGGTACCAAACAGACACTACTCAGCATGCAACATTTTAAAATTAGGCATAAAGCTACAGTCCAAAAAATTGCAATAATTAATGCATTCAGGCAGCAGTTTGTCATGAATTTGCAAAAAAAAAAAAATAAATACAAAAAAAAAGTTAGGGGGTAAAATGTTTATCCATGTCCCTCTGTGTTCTCTTTGTCCCGAAAAAAGAAAAAATATTTTGTATATTTTATATGTATATATAGTTTTTATACTTATATATTTTTTATACATACAAATCTTCTGAAACATTGTGAAATTCTTTGCCCCCATACATTAAGCTCCACTCAGGCCCCACACGTGCCGCTCCCCATACACACACACATACACACACACACACACACACACACACACACTGTACTCCTGTGAAATGTGTTGTTTCAGGTTTGAGCACACTGAAGTGGGTATCAAAAGGCATGCCTAATAATGACCTCCAAAGTAGACTATTAACACACTTGTTCTAATTTCCTTCCTCCGGGTTCCTGAAAGTTGCTAATGCTCCTGTGCAATAAAAGTGCAAGGCCCTCGAAAAATCAAGTTAATGGCAGAAGGCTCCTCAGCAGCTTGGACTTATGCCCTTAAATTGTTGTTGTTGTTTTTTTTTTGTTTTTTTTTTTTAATTGCTATCATCTATCATTATCATAAATAATTACTGAAAAGCACATTTCAAAATTTGTAGGTGAGTAAAGAGAATGATTGTGCAGTCTAGAACTGGTCAGTAGCCAATTTCCTCATATGGGAAAATGACTCATTTCAATCATTTCTATTTCTTGTTTGTATTTTACTATCTGTTTGGGGATATCAATTTCTTAAGATTGGTAACTAGGGGGAAATTGGACTGGATCGCAATAGTGCTTGTGCTGTGTGTGTGCTTTTTTCTGTTTTTAATAAATGATTTTTTTAAATGTATTGATATATATATATATATATATATATATAATATAAAATGCTTGGTAATAATTTTAGAACCTATTTAATTAAATGTATTTTTATTCATTGGTTAATGTTTGGCTTTCGTTTGTTGTTATTATTGTTAGCCTGGTTCATCTGCACCGAAAGTGATGCGTATATATACAGCTCTTGTATCCTATCTCATTATGTTGTACAAGTGTACTCTATGCCGCACAGTAGCTGGTGATCATGTTACCAGGCTTTCAGTATTTTCTGTAATTCATTTGTTTCAACAAAAGTCACATTTCTGTGTGCGACTGAGAATACTTGCGATAACCTTTACATGCTTCGAAGAACTTATTAGATCTAAGCCATCTCCAAGTTTTCTATTTCTTGCAAATGCTTTTTGCACGACCTTGTCTTACACAAAGACGCGTCGGACGTCCTTTGAGAGTTCGCCGGAATCACATTTCCTAAAGTGATTCACTCTCAATCTGAGCTTGTTTGAACTCACAAGTGAAGATTTGAATCTATGCAAATCTTGCACTACATGTTTAAAAAAAAACACACTGAAACCAGTATATCTGTGATTACATCAAAACCATGAATAAAAATCTTGCCGGATGGTACACTGCACTTTTTCAAGTTTGGCTAACATATGAGATAAAATTCAAGCCAAACGAATTAAAGATTATTCAATGCAAAACAAAATGATGGCAAAAGAACATCAGCTTTTTGTTACATTTTGAAATGTTGTGTATCTACACTGTATTTGCATTGAACCACTGAGTGAGTTGGAGCCGATCCCAGCTGGCTTTGGGTGGGAGGCGGGTGACAACCAATCCTTCACACCTACGGGCAATTGAACATTTTCAATGAACCTAATATTTGAGCAGCCTGTTACATGGCCAGCGGTTTCATTGTATTTTGTCATGGAGAAAAGCATAATGTGGCTAGACTGCTTGTTGCATGTTCTTCGGAGGGGTGATATTACCCCACGGTGTTCTTGACAGACAATTAGCAACAAGTATGTAAAACCCCAACATGAAGTCATATCCTGACTTCTTTCTTGCTCCTTCATCTGAGAGCCTGTTCTGTGACAACCACTAAAGGAGACTTTTCATTGCGACGCCTACACGCACCAAACCCGATCCATCCCCGCCCCCCGCACCTGCTTGCCATGAACGACGTCTTTGTGATTGACGCAACGACCTCATCGGCCTTCTCCTCACGATCAGCAAACACTGTGGCCAAAAAAAAAAAAAAAAAGCAATGACCCAGTCTGCTTGATGGAGAACAGATCATAAAGTTGATTTTAAAGTGGTTCCGGAAACGGTGTTCTAAGCTCGAGTGGAGGTTGGAAATCACCTTGGTGGAATTTGACCCTGATGCACAGCACATGCAGAAAAAGTAGAATGGGACTTTGTCATTGTCACCTGATGTAGAGTCATCTCACCCTTCTCTATTTGAAACAAACTCAGGTTTTTGAATCATTGAAAATTTCCAAAATGTCTTTACTTTTTTTTTTTCGAGCATGTCAGATATATATATGTATATTTTTTTAGGGTTGACCTATAAAAGCTTGCGCAATACGGACTTCGCTATGCATTGTAATTTATAGCTATGACATTTCAGAAAAAATATTTCACCTCTTGCTGCACCTAATCCTTAATTCATAAATATTACTAAATATAGGACTATGTTACATCGAACCACTTGATACACCTTGTCTAAGGCCCCAATTCTTGAAAAAAAAAAAAAAAAGGAAGACATGCAGGCCCCAAGCATGACATTGCCACCACGTGCTTCACTTTTGGGTTCAGTTTGGTATTCTTTGACGATAATCATAGTCCTGTTTGCACCAAGCATACCTTTTGGAATAATGGCCAAAAAGTTCAATCTTGGTTTCATTGTAACACAACACATTTTGCCGTACGTGTTTGGCGTTTATGATGGTCCAATGATCTGTTATTCTTCAGCTTGAACGGGTGGAATGATGCTAAGTTTGAAATAGCAGTCCGTGCTAGCATAAAATCCTTAGGCTTCAAAGCAAAACAAAAGTAGGTGCAAAGAAAATGTAGTGGAAAGCCTACTATAATATCTTAAGTTATAATAAACATGTTTTCACAAAACTTCTAGAGCAGGTAGAGTAGGAGGGGGCACCAAAATGAGCCAGTCGACACTTCTGCTTCTACTAATAGCGTGACTACAACCGCTACTGTATTTTTTGAGTATCAGAATCGATTACAGTCGAATACGACTTGAACAGTCCATCTCAGCAGTGTGACCGACCGTTTAGATTCGGCGATTGTATGTTGAGCTATTTTATCGGAAATATATTCCACTGTATTTGAAACCCGCGGGAACCTCACCTTCACAACTCGCGCTGTAGATGAAGTGATGCATCGCTCCACCACCTCACGTCATCTTCCACTAACCCCACCCCCCACCCCCAACACACACACACACACACACACACACACACACAGAACCTGCCCTGATTCCTCCCCCTTCATTTCCTCTCTTTCTCCTCTTTGAAACCTTCAAGTCCATCTCCACTTTTACTTCCTTTCTTGTGGAAATTCCACCTTTATCTCCTTCCCTCCCTGTCGACTTTCGTGTCTTTTCCCATCTTCACCCCCACCCGCCCCCTTCTCTCTCCACATGTATAGTGTGTGAAATGTAAATGTACAGGCAGCTGCTCTCGGTCTGAAAGTTTTTATTCAGCCATTGGCTTAATTAACGCCCTGCAAACGGTGACTCATCTCCAACTAGGTGAGAGCATCTCTGTGAGCCAATGAGCGCGCTCATTCTTCTCTCTCGCCTTGTGTGTCACACACTAAGGTTTAAACTCATTCCTCAACAGCAGCCAGGCTCTGAGTTCATGTTAAACCGAGAGGTGAGCTCTCAGTAGCCGCACGGTGAATTGTTTTTCAGTTCACCGCAGTTTTTAAGTCTTTGTCCTGCATTTCATTCTCCTATTTTTATTTATTTATTCTCACCAGAACAACCTGCAGCAACATCTCTGCAATTCGTCCCGGTCTTCCTTCCTGGAGCATCCTTAGCTTGAATTGGGATATCAATAAACAGACAGAACGAGTATCACACAAAACTTTGACAATTCGTAAATATCATACCCAACATTCCAAACTGCAAAGAAGGGCTTTTGCTCCCAGTAATGCTCTTCCTGTACTTTCTTCGATGGTGTACCGTAGCATAGGGCGGAATGAATCAGTGTCTCTGAAATCTCCATTTGTACTTGGCCACTTGCTATTTATGCACAAGCCAAGCAGAGTGGGTTTTTTTTCTTTCTTTTTTTTTTTTTAATAACTTGGCAGGGTTTGGAGAGCAACTGTACACACATTGCACATCGTCTCCTGACAGCATGGCAGCCTCAGAGATTTGACAGTGGTAATGACCCAAAGATTTGTGTGAGGGATCACTGAATGAAAAACAAACAGCCCCCCCCCCCAAAAAAAACAAACAAACACACAAAAACAAAAAAAGCGTGGATGGGCTTTTTTTTCATGCAGCCTCACTCCCTGCATTTGGGTCCTCCGCATTTTGCCTCCACTTCCTACTTTGAATTTGAATCCACTTTAATTAACTTCCGATGGATATTCTTTTAATTCGAAATCTTTTGCTGTCATAATCCCTTAAATTCTCATTTAGTTCAAAATGACAGTGAGGAGTACAAAGGCGTGATAGAAGATGCGTGCATTTTTTTTTTTTTTTAATCTAGGTAGCTTGAAAATCCTGCATCAAATATCCATTAAGTTCAATGTTTGAGTCGTCGGTGAAACAGGTGTGAAAATCGGTTCATAGCATTTTAATGTACATGTACAGGACCTGCTGATCTGGCGCACTGGTAAGAGGAATTCTCCATTGGTGCATCAAACAAACAAACAAAAAAAAAGCGTTCTGGTTTCCCACTAATATATTTATTTCATGAATGAATGTATCTGCCAGATCAAGAAAGTTCATGCCAAAATATATTTGTAAAATATTCACGGACACCATTTAATTGAGCTCTCCACAATAAGCACTCTTCCGGGAAAATGTAATAAAACGTAAAGTATGATAAATGTCTCTGAATTTTGCCGTTTTATGCTAATGCAGTTGCGTCATGGATACAAAGTAAAGAGCAAACACTTGTTTATTGTACTAAAAAAAAACACAAAATAAACTAGAAAACCTTGTGTTGATTTGGTTAATTTGAGTGAAATGATCTTTTTAGAAACTGTGCCCAAAGCAATTTGCTTTCTCGCAGTGTAAAAACAAAGGAATGATTTGTCTCATCACTGAAATACCGAACAGAAAGTAAGAAGGAGCAAGGCAGTCAAGAAAACAATTCAGACAAAACAGTACAGTACATTACAAACACCGGGCAACTCTTCCCCTTGTTTACTCAGCATAGAAATGACGAACAAATAAATGCATTAAACATATGTCCTACAGTATATAATGTTTCTGCTATCTTGAAAAGCAGATAATAGATCATTTCAGTGGTTCTTTGCACCGCTCTGGTTTGTTGTCCAACACACTCTTAAATGATGAGAAACTAACAAAACGCTATCTTATATAAAAGGATGACAGAATTAATTTCATTTGTGAACTATATACAGCGGTACCTCTACTTATGAAATTAATTGGTTCTGGAAGAAATTTCTTAACTAGAAAATTTTGTCAGTCGAGGCGCATTTTCCATGTAAATTACCTAATCCGTTCCAAGCCCCCCCACCCTCCAAATTTGGCAATAATGTTTTCTAAAGCATAAAAATGCATCAAAATATGTAACAAATACACTTTACAATTAGATTATTGCACAATAAATGAGAGTTGTGCATAATGTAAAAAACAAAGAAAAGAGTAAAGAATAAAAAAGATGGTCATTTTTAACTGCGTCCTCATCGTTTTTTTTTTTTGCCCTCTTTAGTTCATGTTCTCTGTGGTTCAGCTGTGGTTTTTGACTGGCGTTTTGTAAAGAACTGATCCAAGGACGTTTGCTTTTGTCGGCTTTTAACAATTCTTAGAAAATGTCCAAGGGAAACATCAGCATGGTGAGCTATCGCATGGCTGGTGAACACTTTTTCTGGGTGATTTACGTAAAACTACCGGAACTGTAAATGTTTATTCGTATTTCTTAATGGCGCCCCCTTATGGCGAAAATTCCACCAGCTGCCATTGGGTTCTCCTATGTAGTGGAAGTCAACATATCGCCTCTGCAGCTATACTGATATTGTTATTGCTCTAGTCCAAACCAAACGCCACTCTGCTTTGGTTTTTGTAATTGTTTGGATATTTTGTTAGAAGTCGACGTTGTATTTTTCTCTGAAGAGACAAATATATCATTATGAATCGCAATTTACAGGAAGACATCATTTTACGGGTCGCTATGATTTGCAGTCAGCATCCAAACTGATTAAATGAGTTCGAACTTCTGACGTGTACAACTGTGTGAGTGTAACTGTCGCCTCTGTGATCAAATTAAAGGCAACCCGAGCCAATCCCATTCGTATCCATTATGCTTTGAAATGGATCAATGGCGAGAAGGCGTGGGGCTCATCGCTCTGGGCCTGTCAGCGAGGCGAGCCGTGAGCGAGAAGAAAATGAGCGGCCACTTGCAGAAGTTGGACGAAGATCGTGAACACACACACACACACACACACACACAAAACAAGGCCGGAAAGAATTTATTAGCATGTGCGTGAGATGAAGTGTTTCTGGGAAAATCTGCACTATCAGATGGGAGCGATGACATTGCGCATGTGTGTTCTTTTTTTTTTTTTTTTTTTTTTTTTTATGTGTTTCAAGCACTTTCTCCCCCCCTTATTTAAACCATGTTGCCGCTGCACCCCCTGAGTCTTCAAACCCCTGGGTGGTCGCTATGGCCTACTTTTTGAATTTCCTGCTGCACACAAACAATCAACACACGCACAATGCACAGTCAGCCCAACTTACACAAACACATGAAATAGAGACTTTGTAAAGCACATCAACACAATGTGAATGAAAGCACTCTTTCCTTCATATCTTATTGAGGACAAGAAGTATGAGTAACAAACAGGGAAGGGAAAAGGGGAGTTGGGTGGGGGTGGGTCAAGAAAGAACGTTATAAAAAATTTTAAAAAAATGGCGCGCCCAAATGATAATACCACTATGTCAGTGTATGGTGCAGAGCCAAGACACACGCTGTGAATAATATGCAGTGCTTTTTCTGCTGAGCTGGTTTGTCGTCGCGTTAAAAATATAGCACCGCACACGTTCCACTGGCGAGCCTTAATGATGACAGCCCAAGGGATGGATAATTAAGACAGAGAGAAGAAGAATCAGCCCTCCCGACAACATTAATTGTTTTCCAATGTAATGGCTGCAATCTACTACCGTTCACTGCCATATAGATCCTTTGCTGAGCTCGGTAGCCAATCGGCTATGACGATATACGCGCAGGAGGTATTTATTCCTCTGAAAAGGAAAGCGAGCTCTAATAGCTCACTATTTGGCAGCATTGGAGCACATTAACCTAACATGCAAACGTCCTTTCCAATTTGCTCCTTCCCTTTCTTCACCTTTATTTAATTCTGGCTGTTTGAGGTTATCATGTAAAATACCAATGTACCATTACAGTTTGATTTGATAAGGCAAAACACTTGGGTCCCCGAAATATGATGAATAATAATTTTCTAATTGAATTACTGCACATTTGTTAGGTCCATACGATGTTGTTCAATCTTCCGATGTCTATGGACAGGTTCATGCAGACATACGTAAAAGCAAAGCTGTTCCATCCACAGTAATTTTGCATTGGACAATTAAAGAATCTTGAAAAAAGCTGAGCACAATTGGCAAAGTAATGACATCTCCTCTGCCTGCCCTTACGGCCCCCACAAGGAGAAGTCAGACTGATGTGATTGATTAAGCACTTCTGAAAATGGCCAAGTTGACTCATTGATTCATTCATAGCAGGGACAAGTCGTTTCCACATTGCTTTCCCTCTTTGTTTCTTTCACGTGGCTGGAACACAACACATGGATGCTAATGTACGTGGACGAGCGCTTCAAGCTTTAAGTCCTGGATGAGTTGCCCAGATGTCTGTATTTCTGGGAAACCCAAACAAGATTACTGTTAATTCTGAGGGTGGATATGAATCCTGATTTCACGATAACAAATTCAGATACAGAAGCAGGAAAGGTATCACAAATTTCACGTCACACAGAACAGGCATTCTGCTCGCATTCAAAGTCCAAGAGATTGACTTAATTTCACATTAAATTGGAGTTGACAGTGACTGGAGTTTACGCTAATATTTTGTTTGCCTTCATTCATTGGAGGAATGAGGTTGATGACTACAAACTAATGAACAGTCATGAGAGATCGGACCCAAAGTGACAAAATGTTTGAAAAACACCCTTTTAAAAAAAATAACTGGTTGGGTTTGGTACACGGGTAAGCAGTCAATGAAAGCACGGCTATTAAAAGTGCTAAAAAAAAAAAAAGAAAAAAGACATGGTCAAAAAGACTGTCACGGTCAATACTTGTGAACGTCAACGGCATGAGTTAAAAATGCTGGAAATGTGGAGATGAGGAACAACAAACTGGCGACTGGAAAAGGACAATCAGCGGCAGGTCACAGGTGAACGCAAGAGAGGGGAAGGAGAATGGACGCAAACACACGCACGCAAGCAGACGTGATAAAACCAGCTCGCTGCATCAGTGCAGCTCGACACAATTGAAATGAAACAAGCAAAAATGACCATTGTTATCTTTGTAAGGGCTAAAGAATTCCTATTCAATTAAATTGTGCTACTGGACGTAATGCTGTGGCCAATTGCTGAGGCTATTTACAGCGAGAGCACAAAGGGGCTGCACACATGCCAAAACGAACACACGCATGCACGCACACGCGCACTTCATCCCACGTGGTCTGTCAATAGGGAGCAGGATGTTGTGCACGTAAACGAACGAGATGCTCCTGGAAAGAGAGGGAGGCAGATCGAGTCGCAAAAAGCATGGAAACCTATGAAATAAAAGGTTGAGTGACACGGTAATTGAAGATAGAGCGAGAGAGAGGCGTGGTGGAGAGAAGATATCCAGTGAGTCAGGAGTGAGACATGAAAAGACCCAGTGTTTGGATTTCTCCACCTCCTCTTTCTCTTCCTGCAGTTCTCCTAAAGAAACAAGAAGCTACATCTGGATCGCACCCTGAACTTGGACCTTTTTTCACTTGCGCCATTTATCTTCTAACCTATGTCTCCTGTCCAACCTATTTATACTACTTGTGATGTCGGAGATAGAGGACATGCCTTCTCTTCTAGTAGATCATTCCAGTATGGTAAAAATGAAATCAAAAGGCTAGAAAAATATAACAAAATATGAGGCATTCAGCAGCTTGCTGTTTCTCATGCCAAGTGGGAATGCAGTGGAAGCTCTAATTTTAAACACAATCTGTTTCTGATTGATTTATGATTCCAAACATGTTTCTCTGAGTAAATATTTGAAATGTAAATAATGTTTACTATATGGTGAGGCACATTCCAGTTTGACAAATATTTGGATATGAAGCCCATGGCATGATAGCGTTTGTCAATAGTTTAAGACGTTAAAACTGTGAGACATCCACCCATTTTTTGTTTCCCCTTTCCTCACAAGGGTCACAGTGTGTTGGTGCCTCCCCCAGCTGACTTTGGGGTACATCTTGAACTGGTTTAAACAAACAACCATTCACACCTACGGACAATTGAGCATCTCCAATTAACCTAACTTGCATGTTTTTGGAAATGGGGAAAAAAAACTGAGTTCAGGGCAAAAACCCACGCAGGTACATTGAAAACATACAAAATCCAACACCGGGAGACCAGAGCCCAGATTTGATTTGAACACACCACCTCAGAACTCAGAACGAGGTGAACATAATAACCAGTCTGCCATTGTGCTGCCCACTGGAAAACATGATGCGTATCATTTTTATTGGCCAAGTATAAGTACACAAAGTGGCCACTGCCATTAGTTTAAGGTCAAGTACAAACATAAGAATTTTTCAAAACTTAAAAGATTTTTTTTTTTTTCGTAATCTGTGACAGACATAAAGTTAGAAAATCAGGTAGTAAACAGATTTGGTCATATTGTGTGTGATTTTCTGATTCTGTAATCATAGAGGACCACCCACATTAAGATTATTTTTCCATTATTGATTGAAAAACACTTCCATTTATATTTTGTGTTGCACACCAAAGACCGGACCAGATCGCCAGAGATGGCTCTTTACCCGAGTCTTCATGAACATAAATGTGTATTGTGTCTGTCTGTTTTGTCCAGTCTTGACATATACTGAACAAAGACTAATCTGTATTGATAAATGCAACCAAAACTTCCGACCTGATGCTCATCACGACATTCGGATTGGCAGATTAATATGATGTTGTGTACATTTTGAGATGACACAGACAATAATTTCCACCTTGACGTGTGTGTCCCTATTGGTGGGTGTGCGAGGTTGTAATTTACTTTGATGTTCATGTCACATGAAAACAAATGTCACGTTCTGATGTGGAAATGGTATTGCAAATTCAAGCTCCTAAAATAGTGGCCTAATACTTTATACTGAGATTTTTGTTGTTGTTGTTTTTACCTACTTTTGAAACATTGAGTATTCCACACACTCTATAATTAGACCCAATATTAGAGTTGTATCAACAATTCTATCATTACGATGCATGGCTTTTGGTTTAATTTATGTATTCAGCCCGCAGTGTACTTCCACCACATATGCACATAGTTTACTTTGTGATTCATATATTTTATCATCTTGAGCAACTTTTACGCGATTTATGTTGGCTGCACCTCTCTCTCTCTCTCTCTCTCTCTCTCTCTCTCTCTCTCTCTGTGTGTCTCGCGCGCGCGCGCGGGTACGCGCTCGCTCTCCCTTACGGTGTGCTTATCTCGGTCCACATCGTCAGCTCCAGTGTGAAGTGAAGTCTGACAGCTGCCGCCTGGCCTGGTCCACTTGCCGCTTCGCTGGTCCACCTCACCCCGCGGATATCAATTAGCACGTTAAACGTGTGTAATTATGGATGCAGTTTTCTTTTATTCTTTTTTTTCCATTGTTTTGTACTTGTGTGATTACCGCCGAAGGATGCGATAGGTCTTTTTCTCACCTCTCCCCTCCTCGTCTCTTTTGCAGTTGCTTCGGGACTGTGGGAGCGCTGCTTGTCTTCAACTTGAGGCAAAGAAAGACGGTGGAAAACTCCTTGGAATTCTCCGCGTACCGTTCACGCATTGGCACTCTCCGGTGAGCACTCTTTTTTTTTTTAAATAATTATTTGGACGGCTTGGATGGAAAAGTAGTCCACGTGTCGTGTTTCTGCTTGACTCGCGCGTAAAATGCGTCAGTCAAATCATCAAGCTGGTGACGACGAATTGACAAAAAGTGTTTTCTGGACAGTAAAGTGACTTCCAGTTGATTTTTCTTATACACAATAATTTGAATGTTGTCTGGTTAGTGACCCGCATTTGGAAAGTGTGGGAGATGAAAGAAACATTTTTAGGGATGCCTCAGGGAAGTTGCCTTTTTTATTGGGCCCATTGTTAATTGGCTCCACAATTATCACCATTGTCTTGTATTCTACAGGAGTACAAAGTCCAAAATCACATATTTTGTCATAAAATTAAGGCCTGTATTACAATTATACAAAGGAGTACAGTATATGTGCCATATTGGACAGTTAAAATGGAACTCTTACACTCACAATGTCAGTCACATACCATATATATATATATAAAATATGTGTGTGTGTGTGTGTGTGTGTGTGTGTGTGTGTGTGTGTGTATGTATGTATGGATGTTAAAATTTGAAGACCATCAAAGTGGCGTTGACACCTTGAATTTTCTGTAAGCAAACCTTGGGTGGAAAAAGTTTGCACCCCCCTTTTCTTCAACCTCATTCTAATAGGCAGCTCACTCCATGTTTTCCTGTGGATTTTGGGGGGCACTTGTCTACTATTTATCAATTACACTTGTCTATTATGGCGATCTCACACTTCCCTCCAAGCTAAAACATTCCTCTCCCACACACCATCCGCCGGCATCGCACCTCCCACATAGCCATACTTGCTGTCCACAGCCGATTAGCTGGTGATGTGCCACCGTTTGCACTTATAAGAGGTGCCTTCCTCAACTTTAATGGCGACTCATGGTTCTTGTCAGGCCAGGGGGCCGCTTAAAGGCTCATGAGCAAAGTCATCAAGCAGAAACGTAGACACACAGGATAGAGATGGTCAGAGTAATCTGCTGATGTGGTTTATGGTGCATGTACAGTGAAGGGCATCACTGTGAACCGTGTACCCTGGAAATGTATGTGTGTGTGTGTGTGTGTGTGTGTGTGTGTGTGTGTGTGTGTGTGTGTGTGCGTGCGTGCGTGCGTGTGTGTGTGTGTTGGTGGAGGTGCTCCTTCTCAGTCACATCTTCGAAGCAAGAAAAAGTGAGTCGAAAGAGAGTGAGATTATGCAAAGTCAAAAGTATGGCAGGAAGTGGAAACCCCATGTAAGCAGTTTTTCTTTTATATCATTATTTAGCTGTCAGGGCCTTTGCTTGACGGGCTCTTTGGGGTGTGACATGCTTGTCACCAGCTTGAGGTTTATGCGGATGGCTTATTTTAGCCTGGCATAGGCAGGGATAGAGTACTCCACTATTTGGAGTATGGGGACACACTAATCAATCATTTCCTTAATCAGTCACAATTCCCTTGGTTTCCTTCACTCAATATTGTTCATTGTATCATGACATTTTGGGAAAACGGCACACTTTGTAGCACACTTTGTAGGAACAGTTTGAAGAAGATTCTCTACCTTTCCCCATGCACAAAGCAATGCTCAGAAAGGCGTCGTTGAATGAGTTCGGTGTAGAAGAACCCATATTAAATACCTTTGTGATGTGCTACAACAGGTAATGCATGCAAATAATCAGGATGAAAGGACAAAAGTTCCAGCGGATGTGCTTCAAAATCTTGGAAAAAAGTTTACCAAGAGAGGAAGCAGGTGGAGTTGCGAAGGAAAGGCTAGCTCCTTATCCTTACAGCGGATTCCCCTGAGGTTGTACAAATTTGGAAGTCGACCAACATTTCCAGAAAAAATGTCCTCCTAAAGTAACACATGACATCAGACTAAACATCAGCTCATTATGGGAGACTTCTGTATAACTGACTACACTGTGAAAACCTTTTCTTTTTTTTTTTTAACTTGGAATGACTTTAACCCTTTCAGGGACTGCGGTTACTACAGCTTATCATGTTATCGGGTTACAGGATGCGTGAAAGAGTTAAAATTCACGTCAACTCTTTTGCGTCTCTGCATTACTAGAGTAATAGTTTGGATATTTTGGGTTCCATGTTATTTTTTGTCATATTTGTAAATGTTACTGTACATTGTGAATATTTCATTGCAGCTTGATTTCAAAAAAATCGCAAATCGAGACGAAATCGCAATATCGCTTATAAAAATGGCAATAATTTTTTTTTTTTTTTTTTCACAAAAATGATTCAACCCCACCTGACATTCATGGCGACAATGTTCGTTAGAGCAAGTTGATTTTACTTATCTTTAAGTTGGGGTTGCATAAATGGGACAAACGTTCTGTAACCTTTTTTTTGTGTGTGTGTAAAATGCAGGAATGCAAAATGTCACCACAGCAAAACTTAAAACATTGAGGTAAATTGCAAAACTTAAAATGTTATTGCCGTTTGTCGCCTTGAAATTTTGAGCTGACCCAAAGTTTTTAATTGTGTCGTGCCAGCGTGCGTGTCAACAACGCCGCGTGAGACACGTCGACAATGCCGCTCGACTTTGCATTTCGCCTTAAATAAAATGGAGACACACTTCTGTCTGACTTTATCCCTCTTAATATTAACAGCAGTTATTTTCTAAATTGTACACTTGTCTGGCAAATATAAATGTTAAACTGTTGCTTGAAACATTGTAAAGTTTTTTTTTTTTGTTTTTGTTTTTGTTGTTTTTGTCCGGACAGTTTGACACTGGACCAGGGTCACATTTTCATTTTCAGTATTTCCAATGGGGAAAAATGTTTCCAGCTTTAAACAAATGGAGAGGTCAAACAGCATCCCAGAATGGATTGCCTTTGTCCTGTTTTCATCTGTTGATATAGTGGTCAGATATCTCTTTGTAAGTGCGGTTCAGTGGTCACAGTGACCTTGTTCAATCATGATGGAGGCCTTCAGTGGTGTGTCGACCACTCCGTTCCCATCCATGTGAGGTAAAGGTGACATAACAATCGCTCTTTGTTTAGTTCACTTCGATGGCTTAAATCTTTTTATGTCAGTGTGAGTCGGCCTTTTTCAGCCCCCGCCCCTTTTTTCTTTTTTTTTTGTGTGTGTGTGTGTGTGTGTGTGTGGGGGGGGGGTATGTCAGGTGCAAATGAGATGATGTATTTTAAGGTGATGTGCTGACGTCATGTCACCAATGTGGTGTTGATGTGATTAGCATCAACATCACAAGAGGCAAGAGCGGCGGCTTCATTACGTAATGGTGAGATCTGCTGCTGAATAAGATCCAAGTGACGTTATTTCAGCACGGCGGAGGCAAACACAGGGTTAAACCGCTAAGTGCCAAACGGTGGCACTGACAGCATGAAAGAAAGAATGAAAGAAAGAAAGAAAGAAAGAAAGAATGGGCCGCTTGTGTTTGGTGTTGCTGGGAAGATGGCAGGCTGGCAGAGTCATCACAGCCTGAAGAACATGACAGTCTGCATGCAGAATGCTTGCCATACAAAGCTAAATCAGTTGGGTTTTTTTTTCCATGTGACAGATTGTGTGTGTGTGTGTGTGTGTGTGTGTGTGTGTGTGTGTGTGTGTGTGTGTGTGTGTGTGTGTGTGTGTGTGTGTGTGTGTGTGTGTTTTCATGCTCTTGCACCCGTCGGTGTGCGCGAATGAGCGTGTGTGTGCTCCAGTTGTTGTTTGTTCTTGAGATGCATGCTTAGGCCGTCACACATTCCAGCACCATCCGTACTCCTGTTATGGGCAAAATCCAGTTGGAGACTTCATCCCAAATTTTTGGGTTGGGTTAAAGAAGAGGACTCACACATTGTGCCACAGCAAACTCATCCAGGCATGCCTTTATTCACCTTGCTTTCTGCATTGGGAACAGAAATACGCCTTCCGAAAAACTGTTTGCACCAAGTTGAATGATCCAAAACTTGTCAGTGAAATGAATAATGTAAAGGTTCTTTTCTTTGACTTTCATTCGCACTTATCGGGAGACAGACTGAAATGATGACGATGATTAGCAGGGGATTTCATGCTCGTTCAGTCATCCACGATCCTCAGGGGGATGTTTTGACTTTAACCTTAACTTTAGCTCACTAGTCGACCTCCTAACCCCTTTTGCAACCAGATTCATCCCAAACTGCGATATTTTTCCAAGAGAGAAAACAAACACACACACACACACACACACACACTCTCCCCTTCGTTTCCCTCTCCTCTCTCCATCTTGCCAAGAGTTAAGCTCTAACCCCCTTCTCCTCTTGCTCTCATACGCTGGCACACTATCTGTTTCACACCCTGTTCCTCCCGCCCGTTCTCTCACATCTCTCTCTTCTCACCTCCCCTGGCACCTCGATGTGTTTCTCTTTTAATTGAGATGCATTTCAATGTGGTGCAAATTAGTTTTCTACAGCTCCAGTCTCAGTCTCTGTGTGAGCGTGTGTGCGTGCGTGTGTGTGCGTGTGTGTGCGTGTGTGCGTGTGTGCGTGTGTGTGTGTGTGTGTGTGTGTGTGTGTGTGTGTGTGTGTGTGTGTGTGTGTGTGTGTGTGTGTGTGTGTGTGTGTGTGTGCGCGCATTACAAACCCGTGTCTGCTTGTGAGGGTGAAAAGAATTCCCACAGTTAAGTGAAGGCGCCACCATCCTGTTTGCACCTCCAACATGACTTCTGTCCCGCAAAAGTATATTTTTAGTGATGCATTAACGACGTTTGCATGTTTGGAGGGCACTGAGTGGCAGAAAGAGTCTTATTATGGTTTTCCTCCTTCCTTGTGTTGCAAGTGGCATTTGAACACGTACTAGAGTAAAAATAAATATGACTGTTAACATTGTCATATGAAAACTCACTTATCAGGACTCCAGAATGCCACTAAATTTTTTGCTCCGAAAATTTGTGACGGTGCAGCTCTAGGATATCAAGTTGTGAATGTGAAATAGTATTTCCCTCGAAATTAAATCATTGCCGAAATGTACTGCGGATCAGATCAGCTGTCATACTGTTTAGGATGATGTTGAAGTGGGTCACGTCATTTCGTGTAACGCACACATTGCGGAGTTAAACATGAGCGTTTCTAACCACCGACAAACTGATTCACATCACATTTGTGGTAAAAAGAAGCGCGTCATTGCCACTTGATTGTTCAAAGTGAGTTATCCCCTCTTTATGAAACTTAAAAATGACAGAGAAAGTAGAACGTGGTTTCTAAATCTGAGCGTGGAGAGACCCTTTGGGCTTGTGCGCAGCACACATTCAGTTTGTTGACTCTTGTCTCATCTTTTCCCTCATTTTGAAAAGTTCTTTCTTTATTTCTGCCTGCGAAATGGTGGGTCGTTGCAATTCTTCAGACCTCTGAAAACTCTTGAGTCTTGAGGAAGGGAAGTGCACAAAACTCACAGAAGCATGCAGCCTCCGGCAAGGGGAAACAACTAGACAGCGCTTGGTTTTATCGAGACGCTTCCAATGCCAAAATGCGACGGAATGAAAGCTTCACCTCTCGGTTTCAAGAGACAAAACGAGGTGTCACATTTTCACACTTAAAGGCAAATCCGCCACGGTGCGCCCGGGCGTTTCTCCCCGGGGTGGTCGCTTGCCTGCGTCTGCGGGTCTTTTGTGTCGCCTTTGTGTGTATCCGTACGTGCCTACATATGCATGTGAGGGAGCGAGAGGGGTCGTTAGGGAGAGTGATGCTGACAGTGGGGTGACCTTGGGGCTCCCTGTCTTCCTCCTGTCGATGAAGGGGATGACTTAGTGCCTCCCTTCCCACCCATGATGGCTCATTTATTATCATTAGGCACACAGTCAAAAGAATGCTGCTCGAGCCCTCAAGACAAAGTGTATGCGTGTCGCTTAAAGTGAGAGAAAACCGAACGGAAACACAAATGGAAGTCTTTCCTTTCGGAATACCGTAAGCGTTGCACACTCGAGCATATGTAGCTGTCAGCCCGTGTTTATCGCCTGGCCGTTGTCTTCGCCAGCGTGTGTTCATCTTTAGTTCCGTGGCAAGACGAGCAACTTGTCATGACGCAGCTACCACCTCCCCCCTCTACCTGCTTATCCTGCAATTTACATAGCGCCTCATATCCTAATCTCACCTAAAGTTACCTCAGACAGCCCGGGAGGATATATACGGCGGCGCATATATATACACGGCGGCTACCTCAGGGCGGCGTCCCTACCGTCATTTCTCAGAGTGATGGATGGAGACTTCTGCGGGCCAGTCAATACCCAATCTGAGCTCCACTGTCCTGATTTAAGATACAGCAGCACCCAGGTGACACACTCAGAAGCGAGCCCACTTTAATCACTACGAGCATCAACTCCACAGTGTCAAGAGGAGTGTGTGTGGGGCTTTTTTAGTGTGTGTGTGTGTGGTGTGTGCTTGTGTGTGTGCCTTTGTAGTATCTCACCTAGTCAGCTGCAATCAGTCAGTGATCAGCACCCACTTCTGACTTCTGAGTTCACTTTTCTGCCATGTAAATAAACAACACATAAATATTGCGTAAGGGGGAAGGATTTAGAATTCATATCGCTGGTGACCTTCCTGTATTAGGTTTACACAGAGGCAGAAACACTTTCCCGTTACACTAATAAGTTATTGATAATGGACAGTAATAACGGGATGGCATTTCAGGGTCCTCAGGGAAGACGTTGGACTGTCTGTGGAGTTTTTATTTATTTTTTGTTAACGTTATCTATTTACTGATGTTGGACCTGACTCGGGATTTGGCTCACAAACGCAGATTTTTTTTCATTTGTTTGTAATGGAGCTCAGGTCAGCTGGCTTGCGCAAGCTGAAGCCTGTGGCTTTATGTGTGTTGCCGGGTTCCCAAAAGCCTACTGAAAAAAAACAAAAAACAATTGTTTGTTGAAATTTTATTGGGTGTGGAAACATTTCAATACCAATAGTGCACAAAAAAAAAAAAGGTTCAACCTCTGATTGAATAGATGCTTCTCATGCTGGAGCACAGGCAAATCCAGTGAGGGCTGTTGCGCCTTTCACAACGATTTAGGAGTCCACTTTCAAAAGAGGAAAATAATATACAGTAGATTGACGTTTGTGTGTGCATATAAACATCCTCTGCAACAATCAAATGGCATGTGGCTGTTTTTTTTTTTGTTTTGTTTTAATATTCAGGGACTTATATTTTCTGCGGTCGGCGTAAAAACTGGGACATTTTCATTTTTGTGCCGGGGCAAGTCTAGTTTACCGTGTTTGGAAGAAAACTCCACCCATGCGCACAGTGAGACGACACTTTGTGCTGGACTTGCGCTGGGCATGAAAAAGCTTGATTTGATTTTGCTCACTTGCTCGGCAACCTGGGAAAGTACAGTGACCCGAGAGGGACAAAAGAGAGCATGTCTTGTTGGGCGTTATGCTGGCTGCAAATTGATTTGGGAGCTGGACACTCGCGCTGTGGCATTTGGACATGGAAGATTTTGAGAAAACGTAGTCTCGGAGGGGCCCCTGACCACCTTAATCCAGCAATGGAAATCTGGCATCTCGGCTTCTTCCACATCAGATTCACCCAAGCAAGCCATTATGTTTTGTACACTGCGGCATGGGCATACTGGCACATAAAAGGGGCATTCTCCAAAATTGTTCCCATAAAGTTGGAAGCATACCGTTGTCCAAAATGGCAAGATATACCAGGGGTCCCCAACCGCCGGTCCGCGGACCGGTACCGGTCCCCAGGGCATTTGGTACCGGGCCGCACAGAAAGAACTTGCCTTAATTCTGTTTTATTTATTTCGGAATACGAAAGATGTTTTATTTTGAAAAATTACCAGATTACCGTTACATCCGTCTGTGTCACGCTTGACACACGTCAAGCCACGCTTGTCCATCACGTGACCAATTACGCTAAAAACAAAACGCCGGAGCTCACAAAATGAGTAAAAAAAATGCTGGAGATCGCAAATGACGGCGGCCTTAAAAGTACGTTCGAGACAACTGGATTAAAGTTATGGCTGAATACTCTGAGATTGCTACAATAGCACTGTTGCTATTTCCGATATCCTACCTGTGTGCGGCGGAGGTTTTCTGCAGCAACGGCGACTAAAACAAAATTACAAAGTAAACTGGACATAAACCACACACTTGAGGTGTCATTGTCTCCTATTACCCCGAGATGGGGCCGTCTGGTTGCAGAAAATCAAGCTCGGGGCTGTGGTGAGTCGTCATTTTCATGCACTTTGAATTTGCGTTGTATCGTATTTTGAAGGCATTAAACATGACCATAGCGATCAGAGTGTTGCGGCCAGATTAGACGCTCCTTGTGTTTATTATTATATTTCGAAAACACCACAGTTTTCATGCAGCTCATACCATAGTATTTTGTTGTATTATTTCCGCCACACCTTAAATGCCGGTCCCTGAAAATATTGTCTGACATAAACCGGTCCGTGGGGCTAAAAAGGTTGGGGACCCCTGAGATATACAGTACATACACAGAATAAGAAAGAATACTGAAATCGTGTCTTCCAAAAAACAGTCTACTTTTCGTCCTTTTTTTTCTTTTTTTTTTCTTCTTAACCTTTAATACCCGAGTTTTCTAGCAATCTATGGCACAGTTCACTAATGTGCAACTCTGGGTTCTCTATAATTAACCTGACTGGACTTTAAGGTGAGGTGTGCTTAGATCTGTCACATGTGAAGACATTCTGTGTAGCAAGTGGAAGTTCACATGAGGAGGGAAGTTGGAGGTGCCGACTGATAATTAAACCTCATCTGAAAAAGAAAATTGCAGTGTTTTTTTTTTCTCCCGCCCCTTTGAAAGCTGTCTTCACACAGCACCTTTCAATTGCTTTCGTTAACGGTGAACTTGTGAGGTGTATGGATTATAGATATGTGCTACACTGATGCGATTCAAGACCAATCTCAGCCCTTTGTGTGGATAGCGTTGGTGGATGTGGTTTCGAAGTACTGCAAGTGAGCGGCCCTCGAGATTAATTTGGAAGTTTCCATAGCGGAGGTTTTATCATAGGTGAACATTAATTCATTAAAATTGGACTATAGAACAGCAGTGAAGGCGTTTCCTGATGGAAAAGATGTTATCACCCTTCTCTTTGGCTACTCATCAAATGCTATGTTCCTTTGGAGAATGCTTGGAGTGCTTTGTTTTTGTATTTTTTTTTTTCTTGTTGTCCTTTTCAAACAGTTTCTTTCAGTTGCTTAACCACAAAGTCGTTCGGGAAATTAACCATCTGGAATATTGTGAACAAATCATGAGTCCCTTCTTAAGTCAGCTTGAAGGCAGCTTTTAAGAGACCTTTGAAATTTTTACTTTGCTTTCTTGTCAGTGGCAGATGTTGCAAGAAATCAGTATGTTCAATCTGAACATGTTGGAGCACACAGTGAGCAATGTACGTCAAACAAGGGCCCAACCAATTTGGATTTTTTGATTCCGGTATTTGGCTGCATTCAATTCTGATAACCGATTAATTAAAAGGCAGATTCATTATTGAATTTGATTTCATATATATTTTTAAACATTTATATTATTTTTTTTATTTCTATGTATAGTTTGAGTTGAAAGGAAGACAATGCCAGAGAAGTAAATTCAAAAGTAGATGAAATAAAATTACTTTATCAGTTGTGTCGCATTCTACTTTTGGACAATTATCAACACATGTTGGGTTACCTTTGTTTTGATACAAAGGTACACAATAAAACAGTTGGGAACAAGTGTACACATGCGCTATTTACACAGAAAGATTTATTTTTTTTTAACTTTGCAAACTAAACTGCAAGATCTAAGGTACACAATAAAACAGTTGGGAACAAGTGTACACATGCGCTATTTACACAGAAAGATTTTTTTTTTTTAACTTTGCAAACTGAACTGCAGGATCCCCACTTGCGGATGTTGTGAAGTTGGCCAGTGTGAAGTGGGCACTTCAATACAGCCCTCAACACCCGATCTATGCATCTCTGTGTTACCACCTCCCCCTCAACACACACAGTACTGGGGTGATTTTAAAATATATATTAAAGATGATAATAATAACAATACTAATGCATTCGATGATTTTATTTCAGCAGTGATTCAGAGGTTCCGATACACATGTTCGATGTCATGTTTCAAAATGAAATTAAATATGATGCCATCCACCACACATATCAGAGGAGTGCAGAATTTGACTGCCTGTGCCTCGATCAAATCCATTGAAATTGGTTCCACCTGGTCTAAAGTCTCGTCTACTCTCTGTCACCAAACTAAACTAGATTTCTCCCAGCACAAAAATGAAGATGCACCAATTTTTACACAAATAGGGCCCTGGATGTATATACGGCTGTGGGAGAATTGCTTCCTTCTCTCACCAGTGCAGATATGAGAATGTATGTCTTAAATAAAACGCATGGCAACCGACATTCAACATCTTTGGTGCGTTGGGTGTCCCTGCTGTTTCCGTTTAGACTGCGGCCAAATGCACTCGGCTACGTGCAGCAATCACAGCGAGATTGTGTTTGTGCCAACGAGTGATTCGATATCTGTACTTTATCAGACAGTAATCTGTTGGTGCCGGCCCAAACGGCTCCCCTCTTGACGTGTCATCATTCACATACATGCACATGTGAAGACATCTTTACAAGCTGGTATACACACATTTTGCGGCCCCTCCACTTGGGCTGTTAGTCTAATTTATGAGGCGCCGTTAATTTGGCCTAAACGCTCCTTGCGAGACCTCCCTCCTCTCCTCATCTCTCCATCCCTCCTTCTCGCCCTCACGCTCATCAGTCACTCGGCAGAGTAAATCAGAGGGGAGGTATTGCACAGCAGGCAATACGTAGACTGGACACCTTGACTAATATACCGCTGTACTTCTCTCTCCTGTATCTGAGCCTCAATCCCACCCACCACCCACCCCCAAAAAATAACAACACACAATTCTCTCCCCCATATAGGTCTACCTAAATCAAATTTGGCTCCTCTCTTCATAAGTTGGGCTCGTCCTCGTCCCCATCCGCACTTCTTGCCCTGTCTGCCGCGCTTCTTCCTGATGCACTTTCCCTCTACTCGTCCCCCGACGCCTCCACCCACCATCTTCTGGCCTACGCTGCTGGTTTATCCCTCTCCACCCGTCCTTCCTCACTCCCGTACCTCGCCTTTCTACCTCCGCCTTACCTTACCTCCTCCCCCGTTCTCCTGTTCTCATGTTAGGTGTAATTTTAGAACAGAAGGCATGAGGGGATGCTTTGTGTAGATGTGCGTGTGTGTGTGTGTGTGTGTGTGTG